>NW_025180446.1:0-2372 GCF_004010195.1 Chiloscyllium plagiosum | reverse complement strand
TCACACACCCACACACATTCTCTTTCACATCTGTATTTTTCTACTATGCTTCATCTATCTTTTCACTGTCACGTTCTCTCCTACCAATTATCCAATAACTTCTGAAGGCTATCACTGGTATTCCTGACATCTGCAAACTCTCCAATGATGTCTTTTTCTTCAACAACTCTTGCAAAAAAAATTGCCAGACATTTTTCATAATGACAATATCATTTCAGCAAGGCCTTTGACAATGATTAAAAAGACAGTAACATTTGAAATGTGTTTCTTAATCCCTCTAGCAGCACACCACCATTCCCTTCCCCCCACCCTTGACCAAGCAGACCAAATTGGCAAGGTTTAAGGGCTGAGTGTATGCTTCTAGCAGTGTGCCTTAACTGGAAGAGGAGTGCAGTGGAGAATGATGCCTAATTATTTAACAAATGTATACTACTATGGGGATGTCATAGGGACATGAGCCTGCATGTACTTCATCATATTCACAGATCCAAAGGTCAATTTTAACACGTCTGCCTGGTGGAGTCTGGATAGTTTGAGAGTTCAAATGAAGTAATTGATTTTATTTCTACAAGACCCTAACAAAACTGTTTAGAATCTACTGATCTTAACCTGCTGCTAATCAGCCAGAATTGTTTCCATTTAGGCAGGCAGGGTGCAAATTAAGCCTTAGTCAGGTAGTAAGTATCATCCCATAGATTTTCTCAAATTGGGAATAGGTGCTTGGTGAGGTGAAGGATTTTGTTAACTTCTTGCCCAGGAGTTAAAATTCCCTTTCTACTCTCTAATGGGAACTATTGATGTAATCAAGAGTGAAAACCTTTTCTTTTTTTTTTGGGTTTGCCTGACTTACTTTGATTTATCAAGAAAATTCCTTTTTATGTATTTAAAAGGTTTTAGAATATAATCTGAAAAGTCTTCATTGGGTTTCACACAATAAACATTTCACCCACAGTCAGACCCATAGTCTCACTACCTGGAATACCGACAAGCCAAGGAACTCCACAAAAACTGAAATACCTAGTAGAAGACTCATGCCACTCAATTCACTCCACCCAAGAATTCCTGAACACCATCAAAGATACCAAGATAGAGGAGGACAAAATAATGGTCACCTTTGTCGTAACAGCCCTATTCACGGCAATTAACATCAACCTGGCCAAAGAAACACTGTCTGCATTACTAGAGGAACCAAGAACACAAACAGCAGACAGCACCAACTTTATCAGCAAAGACAACATCCTCAAGCTAGTAGACCTGTGCCTCACTGCCCACTTCGCATTCAATAACAAGACCTACAAACAAATCAAAGGAACACCCATGGGATCACCAAGGTCAGGGTTCTTAGCAGAAGTCGTAATGCAGAGACTTGCACAAACAGCCCTCCCAACTATCCAACTCAAACTTTGGATCCACTACGAGGATGATACCTTTGTCATCACAAAACAGAGCAAATTAGTGGAAACTTACATCATCAACAACATCCTTCCTGGCATAAAATTCACAAAAGAGGCGAAGACAACAGACTCCCATTCCTAGACGTCACAGTAGAATGAACAATCAATGAAGAACATCAAACCAGTGTCTACAGGAAAGCAACACACACAGACCAAATACTTAACTACAGAAGCAATCATCCTAACACCCACAAAGCTGCATCATGACATTATTTCAATGGGACACAACACACTGTAGCACCCAGGAACTATGAAGAGCAGAATAAAAATACCTATACAAGCATATTCATGAAGAACGGGTACCCAATAAACATAGTCCACCGATTTCTCAACAACAAACCCAAACAAGCAGATACAACACGCCCAGAAACCCAACTCACATTACCATACATCAAAGACATCTCTGAAACGACTTCCAGACCACTACGCCCCCTTAGCATCACGGTAGCCCACAGACCTACCAACTCACTTAAACAGCGGCTGATGAACCTAAAACACTCTGTACAAACAACCAGCAAAACAAATGTCATTTACAAGATGCCATGCGAGAACTGTAACAAACACTACATTGGACATACAGGCAGAAAACTAGCCACCAGCATACATGTACTCCAACTAGCTACCAAAAGACATGACCCACTATCACTAGTATCCTTACATACAGATGAAGAAGGACACCATATAGACTGGGACAACGCATCCATCATCGGACAAGCTAAACAGAGACGCACGGGAATTCCTAGAGGCCTGGCATTCTAACCAGAACTCCATTAAAAAGCACTTTGATTTGGACCCTATCTACTGTCCTCTGAGAAAAAGAACCGGAAATAATATCACCCTCCTTAAGAGACCAAGACACATAAATAGAAAGCAGAACATAACACCAGCTTTTACCGAAGCTCACTGAAGATGTTACCT
>NW_025180445.1:0-2372 GCF_004010195.1 Chiloscyllium plagiosum | reverse complement strand
GATATAATCTTAAATCTATCAGCCTTCAATTTGGAGTGAAGTCCCCTCATACAAACTGACGTCATCATCGTAGGAAAAAGGCTTTCACTGTCTACCCTATCTAACTCCCTGATCCTCTTGCATGTCTCTATCAAATCCTCCTTAGCCTTCTTCTTTCCAATGAGAACAGCCCCAAATCTCTAAGTCAACATTCTGGTAATTCCCCTCCACAACTTTTCCAATGCTTCCACATTACTTTTCCAAACGCACATACTCGAGATAGCCATTTGCTCTGATATCTAAAATTGTCCACAAAGTCCAGACACATGCAATTTCAATCGCAATGCCACCAGCCCAGCTACAGCTTATCATGTTGACAAATGTCGTCTGGATAACCGTACCTTCAACGATCGCACACTGTGCTCCTTGGTACTCACAGACCTTTGGAGTCATGGTGATATGCTGCTGTGCAACTGCTGCGACCCTTAAGCCAAATGCATTTGAATTGTAATCTCACAGTTGGATTCTTTTCGCTCAGATTGTGTTGGGATATCTGATCGGCATGGACGGGTTGGACCGAAGGGTCTGCTGCTGTGCAACTGCTGCGACCCTTAAGCCAAATGCATTTGAATTGTAATCTCACAGTTGGATTCTTTTCGCTCCCGAATGACACAGTTGCTTTGGTGTCAGCAACAGCTCAGATTGTGTTGGGATATCTGATCGGCATGGACGGGTTGGACCGAAGGGTCTGATTGCATGCTGTACATCTCTATAACTCTATTTTTGCTCCGCTCTAAATCCGGCCTGAATCATCGAGATCCTGGGACCTTTATTTGCCAATCATGTGCTTACTTCAACCAGTCTAGTGATATTAATTACTTCATAACCTCAGGAACCATTCCAAACCCTAACATCATCGGTCTTATCAATTCTACTTCCAGCATTAAAACAAATGCACTTGAGACAACCAGTTACTTTTATGCTTTTCATCTGATCTCTACTGACTGACTTCGTTATTTAGTTCATTAAAAGCTGTAGTTACCGCCGCGTTACTATCGACTAATCCCTTCTTTGATCCCTCATCCCCTCCCACATTAGTTTAACCCCTCTCCAGCAGCTTTCACAACAGCATTGATTTCAGTCCGGCCCAGGTTTGGACCGTCTAATTTGTAATAACCCCACCTGTCTCAGAATCGATCAGAATGTCCCAACAAACGGAAACCCGCTCTCTTGCACCAACCCTCACACCACACAATAATCCTGCTTATCCTTCTATTCCACTCTAAGTAGCACTGGTGGAAATCATGAGATTATTGCCTCGGAGGTCTTACTCTTAAACTTGTTTCCCAATTCCCTAAAGTGTGGTTGTAGGAGCTCCTCGTTTGCTTTTTTCTAGAATTGATGACATTGTATTCTGAGGCCTATCAGGGTGGCTAAAAGAGGACAAATAAGGCAAAGAATGTGAAGGAGATTCCAAAAAGAGCGTGCAAATTCATTCGGGGGAGAGACTAAATGGGAACACAATAAGCTCCTGATGGAACAACAAAGCTCTTCATTTGTTACACCACAGGGTATGGTAATATTTTACTTCATTATTTAGTGTAAAGAACGGCATGTAAAGTTTATGAAATTAACAGTGATGTCTCGGAAAGCGTCCACAATTCAGAGACCGAGGTCCTGGAAACCTTACGGGGCAGAAAAGTAGCTACGTCTTCGATTGTGGATTAGTTGTAACCCAGATACATGTCAGTAGCTCAGGGAGGGATTACTCAATCCGTTACTGAAATACTCGCATTATCAACAGCGGCGGGTGAGGTGCTGGAAGATTGCAGTACAGCTAATGCTGTGTCATTTCTTCAGAGATTTTGCAAGAAAAAGCTGAGAACTTATAAACCTTTGAGCCTGACGTTAGTGGTGGTTAGAGTGTTGGAGGGGATTCTGAGCGATAGCAAATCAAAGCAGTTGGAACAGCAAGGACAGGTTACAAACAGTCACTGAGGCTTGGTGGTTTGGAAATCATGTCTCACTTGTGGGGCGAAGATTTTTTGAAGAGGTGGCAATGAAGATTGATGAAGGCAGAGTGGGAGACATTGTTTCTTTCGACTTCAGCAAGGCTTCTATAAGTTTACATACGTTAGGTATGTTCGTCAGCTTGATTCCCAAATGATAGAAGGGGAAGTAAACAATCAGAAGCAAAATTGGCTTGAATACAGAAAGAAAGGATAAGGATTGACGGTTGGTATTTCTGAATTCCGGGTCCTTGAGCAGCGATGTGCTACATCAGTGTGTGGGGGGTCCACTGTGTTTTGTCATTTACATAAATGATTTGAATGTGAATGCAGGACGCGTTCGTAATCTCATAAATTCAATTGGTGCAGAAAATATTGATTCTA
>NW_025180444.1:2156-2372 GCF_004010195.1 Chiloscyllium plagiosum | reverse complement strand
CTCCAAACCCGCTGCCCATTACTATTGTTTATCACTTGCCTTATCCAGCCTTGTGCATAACAAAGTGCAGCTTTTACTTGGCCTTGTCACCACATCCTGGCTGTGGTCAACTGTTAGGTATATCCTCCTTCACTGCGATCTATTTCCACCACTTGTGACATTTCCTCCCTTACCCAACCATATTGAACCTTAAGACCTTTTAATTGGGTTTATTTT
>NW_025180444.1:0-1387 GCF_004010195.1 Chiloscyllium plagiosum | reverse complement strand
CGGCCGAACCAAACTCCTGTACAATTTTAGCAGGATTTGCCTGCTCTTATACTCAATGCCCTATCCGGTGAAGGCAAGCATGCCATATGCCTTCTTGACCACTCTATCCACCTGTGCAGTCACCTTCAGGGTACAAAGAACCTGAACTCCCAGATCTCTCTTCTCATCAAGTTTACCCAAGGCGGTTCCGTTTACTGTATACTTGGCTCTGGAATTAGACTTCCCAAAATCATCACCTCACATCTTCTTGAATGGAACACCATTTGCCAATTCTCCGCTCAACCCTTCTGTCTATCTATATTTCCCTTCATTCTTTGACAGTCCCCTATGATTTCTGGCTTCTCCTCCAATCTTTGTGTCATCTGCAAATGTAGTGGCGAGATACTGGGTTAGCAACCCTTGGAGATTGGAACATGGCAGTTGTTCATCCCGTGCAGCAAGGAACCATGTTTGGAAGATTTTCCCAGTGAAGTACCACTGTTTCCTGATGTAAATCAATAAATCAACCTTTTTTATTAGGAGTCATGACTTAGAAGTTTACTAACGATACATAGTTGTGTAGTTGACTATAATGAATAATGTCAGGGACCGCAGGAATTTATCCATCAGGTGAAAAGGAAAAAAGATGAATGGAATTGAATCCAGACCAATGAGTGGTAGTGAGTTTGGGGAGTTGTAACAATAACAATGAGCATTCTGAGTGGTGTATAGGAACAAAGAGATCTTGGAGTGGACATTCACAGATCCCTGAAGATTGTTGGACAGGGACATCAGTTGTTCGAGAGGTTTTTGGGTATTTTCTGTTGTTGACCACAGACTGTGGATGATATTCGATCTTTAGCAACCGCCAGTTTAGGAAACAACTAAAGGAATGAGCACAAGTCTGGTCCATGCAATAATCTACATTTTTTAAAATTGAAAGATGAAAGATAGAGGGCTGAAGTATAAATCTTTGCCCATCAACCTACTTCACCACTCAATGAATTTATCACTGATTCCCCTCCAAGTCATGCTGGTATGTGCCTTGGAGGGTAATTTGCAAATGGTGAAGATTCAGTGCATCTTCAATCTTGTCCTTATAGTCAGTGCAGTTTTTGAGCTTTGAACGTTCTTTCAACACGGCCTGGATGACTTACTCCAGTGAATCTTCTATGTGGTGCACTCTGCTGCAATTGTGCCTTAGCAGTTAAAGGAATAAATATTCAGGTGTTGAACAATATACCGTAAAGTGACTGCATTGCCGTGGAGGATGCCCAGTTCCTTCAGTGGTGTTAAAGCTGCACCCACATCGGCAAATGGAGAGAGTTTTGTTAAACATCAAATTTGTGCGTTGTGGACGATGTCGGCTTCACGGAGTTGAGTTAATAATCAAAGTCGACCCGCGGAC
>NW_025180443.1:0-2372 GCF_004010195.1 Chiloscyllium plagiosum | reverse complement strand
AGTGCTGAGGGAGCGGGCACTGTCGGAGGGTCAACGCTGAGGGGGTATGTTGACAATTCTCTGTCACAGCTAGTTCTGTTGCTAAGTTCTCTCCTCGATCCTCAAAAAAAAGACCTGGTCAGGATGGTAATCTCCCTCCCTCAAGCCCTCACTGTCTCCCTGAGCCCCTTCTCCTCCTCCTCATCCCCGTTCCACCCTCCCTCCCCTCAATCCAGCCCCTTCCCATGTTGCTGCCTTTGGCCCTTCCTCCCCTCCCCTCGTCCCTCGGTCGGGGGATGGGCAGGACTCCCTGGACAAACGAGGCTCAGAGTCAGTAGGCGTCGTCAATGGCAACGATTTATTACAAAAGCAGAGAAACGGACGGAAATCATAAAGTTTCCTAACATTGGCCTGCAGGCGAGGGATCGCTCCCCCTCCATCAGTCCCCCTCCCTCGACCCTCGCACTCACTCTGGGTCTAACCCTTGGCCAATGTGTGGTTGCCAGACAAGATGGCCGCCAGGCCTAGTTGGCTCTGTCCCAAAACGCAGTCCCTCCTCATCCTGGAGCCTTTGTTGATGACCTTTAGGCCCAGGGCCTTGTCATGGAGGTCACCCACGGCAACCCCCTCAAAGACGAACTCCTGGTCGAAGACTGGGCTCTGGCTCCTCCGGACAACAGTGCTCCGCTGCTGCTGGGTCCTCCCGGGCAAGAGGCAGAGGGCAGCGCAGCAGCTGACCTCTGCGGCGGGGAAGGAGTCCGGGTACAGGCCCCGCCCGCTCACCAGCCTCACGCGGAGGAGCCGGCTCTCTGCCATGTATTCTGACAACAGAAGGAGCCTGCCCCCGGTGTCCAGAGTGACCCAGCACCCCTCCTCCTCCTCCGCCGGGCCCCACCGGTGCTGCCGTCGGGTGGTTGCTGGGTAGCGGAGGGGCCCTCCCAAATCCCGCCCAGCCCTCCGGGGGACCACGGGGCTGCTCTCGGACGAGCTGCTGTCGTCGCCGTCTACAGTGAGGGCCCGGTGTGGCAGGCGAGCGGGCGAGGGAGAGTTGAAGGGTGAGGACTCGGCCGAGGAGGAGGCGGTGTCGCTGTCCGGGAGGCCTCCGGGCCTCAGGCTCTGTGCCCAGCTCTGGGACACAGGCCTGGATCTCAACATCTGGGCCCAGCTCCAGGCCTTGGGCCTAGTATTCAGGCTCTGGGCTTTGGGCCTAGGCCTCAGGCTTTGGGTCCAGCTTCGGGCCTCAGGCCGAGTATTCAGGCTCCGGGCCTCCGGCGTAGGCCTCAGGCTTTGAGCCCAGTTCTGAGCCTTGGGCCTAGTGTTCAAACTCCAAGCCTCGGGCCTCGTGCTCAGGCTTGATTCTCGGGCCTGAGACTCAGGCCTAGTGCTCAGGCTCGGGGCCCTGTACCAGGCCTTGGGAGAGCTCTCCCCGGGGTGGCAGAGATCGGGGCCATGGAAAAGTGACTCCTTCCGGCGGGTGTGCGGGCTCTCAGAAAGGCAGACAATCTCCCCAGGGTTAGCGCGCCGCGGGATGAGGCCTGCAGGCCCCTCTTCCTCCTCCTTTCCCTCCCTTTCGCCACGGGTGGGCCGCTCCCTCCGCGGGCGGGAGGGAGACACCCTCCCGGGGGCGAGCGAGGGCGGGATGAAAAACTCGGGGATCCTGTCCGGGGTCAGCACGTTCGGGTGGCCACCCTGTGCCTGCCCCGGACGATGGCGCCGCCCTCGGCTCCTCCCTCCGTCGCTGGGTCCCGTCATTGTGCGGCCTACGCTCTCCAGGAACCACATCACGTGGCAGCGGGGCGCGGCCGTCATCGTCCAGAAATTTCTAGGGAGAGAAGGAAAAAACATCAACGGGACAGAAGCTGATGATTGGACCTCCAAATCCATTCACAGCATGAGGCCATTTGACCCATCCAGCCCCATGCTAGAGTCGGGGGGTGGGGGAGGGGTTTGGTGTTGAGATGGGGGTCCCGGCGGGTGGGGTGAACCAAGCTGGGATGTACAGGATGACAAGGGGCATGGGCGAGGAAGGGTCGGAAGCGAGAGGGCGTCATTCCAAGGGGATTTGAGGAAACCAAGATGGCCGCCCACATATATACACACACAATCCCGAGAGGGTCATAACGGGACTCTCGAACCGACTGCCTCCGGGAGGGTTGGGGGATATTCATTGAGAGGGGGAGAGAGGGAGAGAGAGAAAAACAGAGTGTGGAAGAGAGAGGGAGACAGAGAGAGAGAGAGAGGAACAGAGAGAGTGGGAGGGAGAGAAAGAGAGAGAAAGAGTATGAGAGAGACCATAAGATCGAGAAGCAGAAATGAGGCCATTCAGCCCATCAAATCCGCTCCCCCATTCAGTCATGGCTTTCTCCCGGTCCCCCTCGATCCCCGGGACACTA
>NW_025180442.1:0-2372 GCF_004010195.1 Chiloscyllium plagiosum | reverse complement strand
TGCAAACTCAACATTTGACTGGGGCTCGCCAAACCGTTGAGAGATTTACCTCTTCAACAACCTCCGGCTGACCTTTAGGCATTGTACCACCATTAATCCTGCCAATTTCCTTGCACATCCCCCATTACCCTTATCAACTCCAGATCAGGTCTGAATTCTTCTCATCAATGAGGACATCCAAATTCGTCCAGATCTTTCCCAGCCCCTATCGCAGACAGTGACATCAATATGATCTACTGACCATACAGGCACTCAATTCCAATGCGACACAATAATTGATGATGGCGGCTTCATCCTGTATTTAGCTTCTTTTCAGATTTCCTTTTCTGCTTAACAAGCTGAACGTTTTGACCTGATCAGTGCCTGCGTCTTTGCAAAGGCCTTCGTGTTAACTTGTCCACTGACTCCCGATAGCTTTCAGAGTTGTGAATGTTTTTGATCAATCTGGAAAAAAAATTGGATTTTTGACCTCTTCAGGTACTCGCATACCACGGGCCAATCCCCGTCGGCATTGGTAACCATGGTGTCGATGAGGCCGCAACAGCAGCCTCTCATGGCCATCTTATGATTGTGCCTAACAGGATGAGCAAGACTGAAAGCTCGAGAGTGCATCACAGCTTCAGAAAGAATGTTGTTGAGGAAGGTTTGTCTACTGAGTCAGTATGAGTGGAAGTTAGGAATAGCAAGGCAACAGCCACCGCATTGGTGGTTTGCAACAGACCACCTAATAGCAGTAGAGAGATTGAAGATCTCATAGGCGGACTGATTCTCGAAAAATGCAGAAGTAGCAGGGTTGTTGTTATGGGTGATTTCGACTTTCCCAGTATCGACGGGAACCTCCCAAGTGTAGATGGTTTGGATGGAGCCTCTTTTGTCAGCTGTGTTCAGGAGGTTTGCCTTACTCAGTATGTGGACAGACCGACGATGGGAGATGCCATATTGGATTTGGTGCTCGGCAATGAGCCAGAACAGCTGTTACATCTCACCGTGGGAGAGCACTTTGGTGGCAGTGATCATAACTGCCTCACATTTAGCATAGCCTTGAAGAGTGAAAGGTACAATAACAAGGGAAAATACTTAATTGGGGAAAAGGAAATTATGACCCTGTCAGACAGGAGTTGGGAAGTATAGACTGCGAGCAATTGTTCCACAGAAAGGGCACAGCAGACATGTGGAGACTATTTAAGGAGCAGTTGTTGCAAGTTACGCACAAATTTGTTCCTCTGAGGCAGGTAAGAAGAGGTAAGATTAAGGAGCCTTGGACGATGAGAACATAGGAAGTTCTCGTCAAAAGGATGAAGGCAGCTTACATAAGGTGGAGGAAGCAAGGAACGAGCACAGCTTTAGAGAATTACAGACTTGCTGGAAAGGAGCTCTGAAATTGACTGAGGAGAGTCAGGAGGGGCACGAGAAAGGCTTGGCAAGAAAGATTAGGGAGAACTCAAAGGCGTTTTACTCAAACGGGATGAATAAGAAAATGATCAGGGAGAAGTTAGGGCCGATCAGAGATAGCGGAAAGATATTGTGCGTGGAATCTGAGTAGATAGAGGAAGCCCTAAATGAGTTTTTTGCTTCGGTTTTCACCAAGGAAAGGGAACTTGTTAAAAATGAAAAGTTAGAGGAGCTAAACACAGTCATCGACAGCGCAATTAATACTTCTATTGGTGATGTATTTCTGACATTTTGGTAGGAAGTATATTGTTTCGTCAGACTCAGAAATGCTCAATCCAGCAACATGTTCAAGTATTACCTTGTTACTGATCTGAATTGATTTTGCTCTAGAAGTCCGATATGATCACTTCGTATTCTTGGGTGATTTTCTGGATCTTCCTCCATGAATATAGATTAAAAAAAATCTTGGCCATTTCCCTGTTCTCCACAATAAGCAATCCTCTCCCGATTACAAATCTCCACATTTGACCATGTTTTTATTTTATTTCATTTGAAATATAGATTATAGATTTCTGCAGTCGTTGTGAACCTGCTTGTTAGCATGCATGTTCTGTTTTTGATTCCTTATCAGTTTCAAGGTCTTTCTTCTCTGGATCGTTATTTTCGGGGAATTCTCAGGTTTCCTCAATATCTGGAATTCTTCTGAAGTCACTTCCTATATTTAATATATTTTCTAATTTGTTATGTTAACCATCATTGAGTCACTTTCCCTTCCTTTGACGTTTGTATCTGAAATAAATAGATGTAGTTTTCAGACTTTGCAATATTTCTGAAAATCTCTTGGTCCTGACCAGGTATATTTAGGAACACTACAGGAAGATAGAGAAGAAATTGTGGGAGCCCGAGTTGGTTCTTTTCCATCATTTTTGGCCAATGAGTGAGGTCCTGGACGACTGGAGGACAGCGAATGCTGAGCCCGT
>NW_025180441.1:0-2372 GCF_004010195.1 Chiloscyllium plagiosum | reverse complement strand
TACCCCCCGTGTGAATTCTTCCTTTGATGTTTCTCAGACAGATATTTTGGAAACATAATGGCTCTTTTAGCTCTTTTATTTGGCACCATAAGCGATTCTTTATCAAGCTAACAAAATTGCAACTGCTCCACAGATTGTGGGGAGTTGATCTCCCCGATTAAAAGCAATCAATTAAGCTCTTTTATCATCCTATGTTAGTGCCTGGGCCGCTGAGGACTCGGCGTCAATACGGCTAGACATTGAGCCATCTCAGACAAAGTGAACCCTTATTAGTCTGTTGTTCTTAGATAAAATGACAACATTTACGGAGTATTGTTAAAAACTAATGATTATCAATACTGTTAAAACTTTAAGGACAATGCTTCAGATTCAGGGCAATACAGCCAAAACCACGTTTCTTACCCCTATAACTGGTATGCCGGGTTGTCAACCGGGGAAAATGGATTCCAGGTTTAAACTGTGGGCAGCGAGGGGGGTACCTTGCTTCGGTGATTTAGAATTGGTAGAATCCCTACAGTGTGGATACAAGCCCTTGGGACCAGCAAGTCCACTTCGATACTCTGAAGAGTAACCCACCCAGATCCATTCCCCTACCATCCTACATTTATCCTGACTGATGTCTAAACTTACAGATCCTGGAACATAGAACATAGAAGAATACAGCGCAGTACAGGCCCTTCGGCCCTCGATGTTGCGCCGTGGGAGGAAACCTACGCAGACACAGTTGAGAACATACTAACTCCACACAGCCAGCCACCCAAGACTGGACCAAACCCGTGACCCTGGTGCGGTGAGTCAGCAGTGCAAACCACTGAGCCAACACGTGTTACGTGAGGGAGAAACAATTATACCATTTGATCAAATAACTCGTAAGTATGGACTACCTGGTAGGGACTTATTCTGCTTTTTTTCCAGATTAGAGAATTGATTTTAAAAACACTTTTAACAGACTCTTCCAGATCCAATATAGAGAAGTGGGTGCATATTGCTAAGGATACACTCTTTGTTAGTACCCTTTATCATTTGTTGAAGTGTGTCCCCTCAGACAAGACTGTGCAGCTTCGTGATGTCTGTGCGAGAGAGTTGTGGGTGGGGGGGAGGTATAGATCTCTTTGGAGACATGGGAGGATGTTTGTGAGAATGCTCGAAGGACTTTGATCTGTAATAGGACCCATTCAATGCAGTTGAAAATTCTTCTGACACCAGATTTTCTCACAAAATTCAGTGTGGGATTATCTTCAGCATGTCCAAAATGCAGAATGACTACAGGCACTCTTACTCATTGCATGTGGTCCTGCTGCAGGCTTTGTATACGTTGGATCACTGTGTTAGGTGTGGTAGAGTGGGTCTTGGGGACCGAATTGGAGATGGACACAATTTCTCTTTTCCTGGGCCTGCCCAGATTATCTTACGCAGATGCACATGGGAAAAAAATTATCCTTGCTTTCTGTGCTAGGAAATAATATTCTGTTGTGTTGGATGTCTGAAACTCCAAGGGCCTGTTGGGTCTTTGTAAGCTCATCATGGAGAATATCCCTTTGGACCTTCTCACCAGTATGGTGCACCAAAAAACAGAGATTAATACAAGTATTAGAGTCATAGAGATGTACAGCATGGAGACACACCCTTCGATCCAACCCATCCATGCTGACCACATATCCCAAACCAATCTAGTCCCAACTTCCAGCACCCGGCCCATAACACTCCAAACCCTTCCTATTCATATACTCATCCAAATGCCTCTTAAGTGTTATACTTGTACCAGCCTCCACCACTTCACCTGGCAGCTCATTCCATACACGTACCACCCTCTGTGTGAAATAGTTGCCCCGTAGGTATCTTTTGTATCTTTCCCCTCTCACCCTAAAACTATGCCCTCCACTTCTGGACTCCCTGTACCAAGGGAAAAGACTTTACCTATTTACCCTATCCATGGCCCTTATAATTTTGAAAACCTCTTTAATGTCACCCCTCAGCATCAGATGCTCCAGCGAAAACAGCCCCAGCCTATTCAGCCTCTCCCTGTAGCTCAAATCCTCCAACTCTGGCAACATCCTTGTAAATCTTTTCTGAACCCTTTCAAGTTTCACAACATCTTTCCGATAGGAAGGAGAGCAGAATTGCACGCAATATTCCAACAGTGGCCTAACCAATGTCCTGAACAGCTGCAACATGATCTTTCAATTCCTGCACTCAATACTCTGACCAATAAAGGAAAGCATACCAAACGCCTTCTTCACTATCCTATCTATCTGCGACAACACTTTCAAGGAGCTATGAACCTGCACTCCAAGGTCTCTTTGTTCAGCAACACTCCCTGGGACATTACCATTAAGTATATAAGTCCTGCTAAGATTTGCTTTCCCAAAATG
>NW_025180440.1:0-2372 GCF_004010195.1 Chiloscyllium plagiosum | reverse complement strand
CTGACCTGCTGTGCTTTTGCAGCAACACATTTTTAACTCTGAAATAGCCCTACCAAACTTTCATACCACGTGACAATTAGGGATGGACAATAGGTGCTGGCTGTCACCCTGTCAATGAATTAACGAAAAGCTACTGGAGGTAGCAGGGGAATGGAACCACAGTGACAATAAATCAAAAGGCTATACAATTTTATTTGAGCTATACAATTTTATGACCACTTTTTCATCAGGCATTCTTTCATTTACCACAGCTCATTTACCTTTTCTACGCAAAGGTTATAGCTGGAAAGTTACTTTTTCATGCACTTCTCCCCATACAGTCATAAAAGAGGTAGGTAAACAGTTAGCAGAGGGGCAAATCAATTCACCACCATTTTGAGAATTTAAGTTCAATTTTAGAAACAAAGCTGTGAAATAAAAAGCTGGGATTTGCAAAAGTAACAGTGAAATACTTTCAACAATAATTTATATTCTTTTCATGGAACACCCTTAACACGTCAAAATGTCCCATGGTATTAATTATTCACTTAGATTATTTAATTAGGAATTTTCTTCATTTTTATTCAAGAAAACCTGACTCCGAGCCATGTAAGGGGATGTCAAGACAAAAAGCATGGTTAAAAAGATTCTCTTTTTCCAGAAGTTGTTTAAACAGCGATAGAGAAATGTTAAGGTTTGGGAGTTAAAACTCCCACAACACCAGGTTATAGTTCAACAGGTTTATGGAAGCACCAGCTTTCGGAGCGCTGCTCCTTCATCAGCTACTCCGAAAGCTAATACTTTCAAATAAACCTGTGGACTATAACTTGTTGTTCAACACCAGTCCCTCCACATCAAGGTTTAGGAAGGAAGTCCAGAGTCACACAGTCATTAAGTCAGACAGAACAGAACAGATCTTTCAGTTCAACTTATTCATGCCATTCCCAAACTAAACCTGTCCCATTTGCCTGTGTTTACCCCATATCACTCCAAACCCTTCCTATTCATGTACCTGTCCAAATGTCTTTTAAATGTTGTAATTGTACCAGCCTCCACCACTTCCTCTGGCAGGTACATGCACCAGCCTCTGTGTGAAAACGTTACCCTTCAGGTCCCTTTTAAATGTTTCCCCTCTCACCTTAAACTTATGCCCTCTAGTTTTGGGCTCCCTTTCCCTGGAAAAAAGGCTTTGATTATTCACCCTATCCATATCCCTGATGATTGTCTAACCCTCATAAGGTCACCACCTTTGGAAAATGCCTCAGGACTATATCCAAGTCAGGTACATTACCCCTATATCCAAGTTAGGTACTTTGCCCCTACATCCAGGTTAGGTACATTACCTCTATATCCAAGTTAGATACATTGCCCCTATATCCAAGTTATGTACATTGCCCCTAAGATGGTGCTGTATGTGTGAACATTGAGCACAAGGGACAATAAACCTAATTCTAATTCTCGGTGTTCCTCATTGGTCTTCCCTGTTATTCAGATGTCATCAAGATAAATGGTGATCTGGGATAGACCTTGTAAAATGTTCCATCATCCACCGAGAAACTGAACATGCTGGTGATACCCCAGATGGCAGTCTCGTATATTAGTACAAACTCTTATGGGTATTAATTGTAGCATACTTCTGGGAATCCTTGTTTAACCATAATTGCAGGGATGTGTGGCTCAAGTCCAGCTCCATGTAGGAGAACTCCCCTGCCCGCTTTGTGTATAAATCCTCTATCCAAGGGATTGATCATTTATCTTCTGAGGGATTGGATATTTATCCAGCTGCAAAAAGTGGTTTGCCATTTGGTTCAAATCCCTGCAAAGGCAGACTGTCCTGTCAGGCACCAAAACTGGTCCTGGTTTGATGAGACCTTCAATTTCCAGCTTCCTGATTTCTACCTCTACGTTTATCCGTAAGACAAATGGCACTGGGCAGGCCTTGCAGAATCATGGGATTGCTTCCTGGTCAGCATGCAAGGTGACCTTGGCTTCTCTGATAGTCCGTAGACCTTCTTGGAAGATCTCTGGTTATGTAATTAGGACTTCACTCATATTCTAATCAAACATTGTTGACCAATCCAGGTGAATATCTCACAACAGATTCCACTCCATCAGGCTTGGAGCCGAGCCTTTTACTACAAACAATGCTAACTGAGCGAGCTACTTCTCATATGTGACTGGAACTGAAGTTGTACCCTCAGTCTGTAAAGGTTCCCTGGTATAAGTTCTCAGCCCAGCCAAGGTCTTGGGCCGATTAAAGACTGGAGTCCAGACCAAATTGTATTAAAAACTGGTTCTGTGATCACTGAAATTAGTCACACCAATATCGACTTCTATCACAGATGGATGACCATTTAATTGACAATAGGTGCAGGAGTGGGCCATTCTGCCCT
>NW_025180439.1:0-2371 GCF_004010195.1 Chiloscyllium plagiosum | reverse complement strand
GTTTGGGACAATCACTCGTGTTTCCTTTTGTCAGGAGTTCAACTAATATTTGGGCAAAGTTCTTTAAAGTTAACGTTCTGCAGAGATTTTATTTTTCAGTTTGTCATCAAATGTGTGCAATGTGTCAGTATTTTTCGAAAGGAAAACATTTGCAATATCCAAACTGATTGTCACTTATCTTGCCATCGAAGTTTGAGCAACTTTGTCTGGGTCATAAACTTGCTAATTTTAACAGATTAAAGAATCCTGCCTGACTTGTTCTTAACCCTGACCCAGTCTGAGACCAATATTATTGATCATTTCACCAAACTGGTTACACTAATATTTGCAGTGAGCAGCGGAAGCATGGGACGAGGAAAGGGAATAATTTCCTGTACTATAAACCAGAGAGACTGACGTCAGTGGTGGCCATGCTGTTGGAGAGCATTGAGAGGCGTAGTATTTACATGTATTTGCAAAAGTAACAAATGATGAAGGATAGTTATCATGGTTTTGTGTATGGGAAATCATTTCTAACAAAATTCATTGCGTGTTATGAAGAGGCGACAAAGTAGATTGGTGATGGCAATGTGGTAGACCCTGTCGATATAGGCTTCAGCAAGGCATTCGACAGGATTCCGCATAGCAGACAAGTTAGTAAGGATAAGTCATAAATAGATCCAAGATAAGCTAGCCAAATGACTACAAAATTAGAGTGAAGATAGGAGGCTGAGGGTGGTAGAGGACTGCTTTTCAGACTGGAGGCCTATGTCCAGTGTTGTGCCACAAGGAACAGTGCTGAATCCACTACTTTTCATTATTTATATCAATGATTTGAAGGTGAATATTTGCCTGTTTATTGTGTTTCCAGATGACATTAAAATTGGAGATGCAGTGACCAGCAAGGTTTACCTCTAAGTACAATGGGACATCAATCGGAAGGGCCAATGGGCCAAGGAGTGACAGATGGAGTTAAATTTAGATAAATGTGAAGTGTTGCATTTTTATCAAGTAAAATAGGTCAGAACATACGCAATTAATGGTAGGGCTCTGCGGAGTATTGATTAACAAAACTGTGCAGGCTCAAAGATCCTTAAAAGCGGAGTCGCAGGTAGACAGGGTGGTGAAGAAGGGGTTTGGTATGCTTACCTTTATTGGTCAGTGCATTG
The DNA here is from genome assembly GCF_004010195.1 of Chiloscyllium plagiosum. Lineage (NCBI taxonomy): Eukaryota > Metazoa > Chordata > Chondrichthyes > Orectolobiformes > Hemiscylliidae > Chiloscyllium > Chiloscyllium plagiosum. Next base: position 1,223 of record NW_025180439.1, on the reverse strand, counting down.
AGTGTGCGAGTTGGGAGATCATGTTTTGACTGGGCAGGATGTTGGTGAGGCTAGATTTAGAATACTGTATTTAATTCAGTTCGATCAGCCACAGGAAGTATGTTAATAAACTTCAAAGGGTGCAGAAAAGATTTATAAGGATATTGCCGGGAGTTGGGGTTTTGAGGTATGGGGAGGCTGGATAAACTGGGGCTTGTTTACTCTGGAGCATCGGAGTCCGATGCGTGACATCATGGACGTTTATAAAATCATGAGTGGCATGGACAGTCTGAATAGCCAATGTCATTTTCCCAGGATGGGGGAGTACAAACCTATAGGACAAAGGCTTAAGGTGAGGGGAGAAAGATAGTAAAGGGACAATATTTTCATCCAGATTGTGGATTTCATTTTAATTTATTTCATCCAAAGTTTCATCCAACATTTAAAAGGCATCACGCTGTGCATATTATTAGGAAGGATTCACAGGGATATGGGCCTAATGCTGACGAATGGGTTGAGATCAGATTGGGATGTCTGGTTTAAGTGGACAGGGTTCCCTGCTGTATGACATTGTAAGAGAGATGAGGAGAAATGGCAGAAGGGCATTTGAGTGGGAATTCTCTTCCCCAACGGTATGTGGTGCCTCTTTGTTCACATTTATTCAAACTGAGTTCATTAATATTTGCCAGAGAATGAGTTGTGGATAATGGAATACAGAGAGGAAAGTGGAACTGAGACCACAACCTGTTATTCCACAATCTTCGTGCCTGGTGGAGCAGTTTCATAGTGTCGAACGACCTTATCTTGTTCTTGAGTGTAATGCTCCATTGTTCCATTCAGCCCCTCCAACCTGCTAGACAGGAGCAGTTGGAGGCCACTTACTGTATCATCTGGTGCACAGAAACAGGGAAGACCATTCAGAGATCTTTCAGTGATCTAGATCCCCTGACTCTCTCGAATAGAGAATTCCTGACATTCACTTCCTTCTGCTTGAAGAAACCATTGCTCTGCTTATATACGATGACCTATTGATATGAGTGAGAGAGGTGAATACAAGGGCTTAGCTAAGTGCGACTGGCCCTGGTATCAGGGCAGTATTTGACTGAGGATAACATGAAGGACCCTAAGCAACATTGCAGTTTCATAGTGTCGAACGACCTAATCTTGTTCTTGAGTGTAATGCTCCATTGTTCCATTCAGCCCCTCCAAATTGCTAGACAGGAGCAGTTGGAGGCCACTTACTG
>NW_025180438.1:0-2371 GCF_004010195.1 Chiloscyllium plagiosum | reverse complement strand
TTCTGAGATATTGAGGGAGCCCTTTCTCAGGTAATGAGGGAGCACTATCTGAGGTACTGAGGGAGCAGTTTCTGAAATATTGAGTGAGCACTTTCTGAGGTACTGAGGAAGAACTATCTGAGGTATTGAGGGAGCTCTTTCTGAGGTATTGAGGGAGCACTGCCTGAGGTCCTGATGGAGCACTATCTGAGATATTGAGGGAGCACTTTCTGAGGTATTGAGGGAGCAAATTTCTGAGATTTTGAGGGAGCACTTTCTGAGGTACTGAGGGAGAACTATCTAAGGTATTGAGGGTGCACTTTCTGAGGTATTGTGGGAGCACTTTCTGAGTTACTAAGGGAGCACTTTCTGAGGTATTGAGGGAGAAATATCTGAGGTATTGAGGGAGCACTGTCTGAGGTACTGAGGGAGCGCTATCTGAGATATTGTGGGAGCACTTTCTGAGGTATTCAGGGAGCACTTTCTGATGTATTGAGGGAGACATATCTGAGGTATTGCAGGAGTACTTTCATAGGCATTGAGGGAGCACTTTCTGAGGTACTGAGGCAGCACTTTCCGAGGTATTGAGTGAGAACGTTCTGAGGTACTGAGGGAGCACTTACTGAGGTATTGACGGAGCACTGTCTGAGGTACTGAGGGAGCACGTTCTGAGATATTGAGTGAGCACTATCTGAAGTATTGAGAGAGCACTGTCTGATGTACTGAGGGAGCGCTATCTGAGATATTGAGGGAGCACTTTCTGAGGTATTGAGGGAGAACGTTCTGAGATTTTGAGGGGGCACTTTCTGAAGTACTGAGGGAGAACTATCTGAGGTATTGAGGGAGCACTTTCTGAGGTACTGAGGGAGCACTTTCTGATGTATTGAGGGAGGACTTTCTGAGGTACTGAGGGAGCACTGTCTGAGGTCCTGAGGGATCAATTTCTGACATACTGAGGAAGCACTATCTGAGGTATTGAGCGAGCATTATCGGAGATATTGAGGGAGCACTTTCTCAGGTACTGAGGGAGCACTATCTGAGGTACTGAGGGAGCGGTTTCTGAAATATTGAGTGAGCACTTTCTGAGGTACTGAGGAAGAACTATCTGAGGTATTGAAGGAGCACTTTCTGAGCTATTGAGGGAGCACTTTCTGAGGTATTGAGTGAGCACTTTCTGAGATTTTGAGGGAGCACTTTCTGAGGTACTGAGGGAGAACTATCTGAGATATTGAGGGAGATCCTTCTGAGGTACTGAGGGAGCACTTTCTGATGTATCTAGGGAGCACTTTCTGAGGTACTGAGGGTGCACTTTCTGAGGTATTGTGGGAGCACTTTCTGATGTATTCAGGGAGAAATATCTGAGGTATTGCGGGAGCACTTTCAGAGGCATTGAGGGAGCACTTTCTGAGGTACTGAAGCAGCACTTTCTGAGGTATTGAGGGAGCACGTGCTGAGGTACTGAGGGCGCACTTACTGAGGTATTGATGGAGCACTGACTGAGGTACTGAGGGAGCACATTCTGAGATATTGCCAGAGCACTTTCAAAGGTATTGAGGGAGCACTATCTGAGGTAGTGAGGGAGAACTATCTGAAAAATTGTGGGAGCACTTTCTGAGGTATTGGGGGAGCACTATCTGAGGTAATGAGGGAGAACTATATGAGGTACTGAGGGAGCACTATCTGAAGTATTGAGGGAGCACTGTCTGCAGTATTGAGGGAGCACTATCTGAGGTATTGAGGGAGAACTATCTGAGGTTTTGAGGGAGCACATTCTGAAGTAATGTTTGAGAAATATCTGAGGCATTGAGGGAGCACTTTCTGAGGTCATGAGGGACAGTTTCTGAGGCATTGGGGGAGCATTTTCTGAGGTATTGAGGGAGCACTGTCTGAGGTACTGAGCGAACACTTTCTGAGGTACTGATGGAACACTTTCTGAGGCATAGAGGGAGCACTGTCTGAGGTAGTGAGGGATCACTTTCCGACATACTGAGGAAGCACTATCAGAGGTATTGAGGGAGCATTATCGGAGGTATTGAGGGAGCTCTTTCTGAGGTACTGAGGGAGGAATATCTGAGATACTGAGGAAGCACTATCTGAGGTATTGAGGGAGCATTATCGGAGGTATTGAAGGAGCACTTTCTGAGGTACTGAGGGAGCACTTTCAGCGATAGTGTAGGAGCACTTTCTGAAATACTGAGGGAGCACTTTCTGAGGTATTGAGGGAGCACTATCTGAGGAATTACGGGAGCATTATCTGAGGTACGGTGAGAGAACTATCTGAGCTATTGAGGGAACACTTTCTGAAGTATTGAGATAGCACCTTCTGTGGTTTTGTGGGAGCACTTTCTGAAGTATTGAGGGAGCACTATCTGAGGTACTGAGGGAGAACTAT
>NW_025180437.1:0-2371 GCF_004010195.1 Chiloscyllium plagiosum | reverse complement strand
GCATGCTCTCTCGCGCTCTCTCGCGCTCTCTCGCGCTCTTGCTGATTCGCTCGCACTCTCTCGCGCTCTCTCGCGCGCTCTCTCGCGCTCTCTCGCGCTCTCTCGCGCTCTCTCGCGCTCTCGCATGCTCTCTTGCGCTCTCTCGCGCTCTCTCGCGCTCTCTCGCGCTCTCTCGCGCCGCGCTCTCTCGCGCTCTCTCGCGCTCTCTCGCGCTCTCGCTCTCTCTCGCTCTCTCTCGCTCTCGCGCTCTCTCACTGTGTCTCACTGTCGCTCTTGCGCGCTCTTGCTGATTCGCTCGCGCTCTCTTTCACGCGCTCTTTCGCTCTCTCTCTCGCGCGCTCTATCTCGCGCGCTCTATCTCGCTCTCTCGATCTCGCTCTCTCGATCTCGCTCTCTCGATCTCGCTCTCTCGATCTCGCTCTCTCGATCTCGATCTCACTCTCGCTCTCGCTCTCTCTCTCGCGCTCTCTCTCGCGCTCTCTCTCGCGCTCTCTCTCGCGCTCTCTCGCGCTCTCTCGTTCTCCCTCGTTTTCTCTCTTTCTCCCTCGTTTTCTCTCGTTTTCTCTCGTTCTCTCTCGTTCTCTCTCGTTCTCTCTCGTTCTCTCTCGTTCTCTCTCGTTCTCTCTCGTTTTCTCTCGCTCTCTCTCGCTCTCGCTCTCTCGCTCTCGCTCTCTCGCTCTCGCTCTCTCGCTCTCGCTCTCTCGATCTCGCGCTCGATCTCGCGCTCTCTCTCGCGTTCTGTCGCGCTCTCTCTCGCGCTCCCTCGCGCTCTCGCTGATTCGCTCTCTCGCTCTCTCTCGCTCTCTCTCGCTCTCTCTCTCGCTCTCTCGCTCGCTCTCGCTCTCTCTCGCTCGCTCTCTCGCTCTCGCCCGCTCGCGCTCTTGCTGATTCGCTCTCGCTCTCTCTCGCGCTCTTGCTGATTCGCTCTCGCTCGCTGCCCCCTCTCTCACTCGCGTTCGCGCTCTCGCGCTCTCTCGCGCGCTGTCTCACGCTCTTGCTGATTCGCTCTCGCTCTCTCTCGCTCTTGCTGATTCGCTCTCGCTGCCTCTCGCTCGCTCCCTCGCGCTCCCTCTGACTTGCTCTCTTGCTCGCTCGCTCTCGCGCTCCCGCGCTCTCTCTCGTTCTCTCGTTCTCTCTCGCTCTCTCTCTCTCGCTCTCGCTCTCGCTCTCTCTCTCGCGCGCTTTCTCTCGCGCGCTTTCTCTCGCGCTCTCTTGCTGTCTCGCGCTCCCTCGCGCTCTCGCTGACTTGCTCTCTTGCTCGCGCGCTCTCGCGCTCCCACGCTCTCTCTCGTTCTCTCGCGCTCTCGCTCGCTCTCGCGCTCTCTCTTGCTCTCTCGCGCTCTTGCTGATTCGCTCGCGCTCTCTCGCGCTCTCTCGCGCGCTCTCTCTCGCTCTCCCTCGCTCTCCCTCGCTCTCCCTCGCTCTCTCTCGCTCTCTCGCTCTCTCTCGCTCTCTCTCGCTCTCTCTCGCTCTCTCTCGCTCTCGCTCTCTCGCTCGCGCTCTCTCTCGCTCGCTCTCGCGCTCGCTCTCGCGCTCACTCTCGTGCTCTCTCGCGCTCTCTCGCGCGCTCTCTCTCGCTCTCGCTCTCTCTCGCTCTCTCTCGCTCTCTCTCGCTCTCGCTCTCGCTCGCGCTCTCGCTCGCTCTCGCTCGCTCTCGTCGCTCTCGCTCGCGCTCTCGCTCGCTCTCGCTCGCTCTCGCTCTCTCTCGCTCTAGCGCTCTCTCTCGCGCTCTCTCTCGCGCTCTCTCTCGCGCTCTCTCTCGCGCTCTCTCGCTTTCGCTCGTTCTCTCTCGCTGTCGCTCTCGCTCTCTCACTGTCGCTCTCGCGCGCTCTTTCGCGCTCTTGCTGATTCGCTCGTGCTCTCTCGCGCGCTCTCTCTCGCTCTCTCTCGCTCTCTCGCTCTCGATCTCGCTCTCTCGATCTCGCTCACTCGCTCTCGCGCTCTCTCTCGCGCGCGCGTTCTCTCTCTCGGGCCCTCTCTCTTGGGCCCTCTCTCGGGCCCTCTCTCGCTCTCTCTCTCTCGTGCTCGCTCTCTCGCGCTCGCTCTCTCGCGCTCTCTCTCGTGCTCTCTCTCGCGCTCTCTCTCGCGCTCTCTCTCGCGCTCTCTCTCGCGCTCTCTCTCGCGCTCTCTCGCTCTCTCTCGGGCCCTCTCGTGACCTCTCGGGCCCTGTCGTGACCTCTCGGGCCCTGTCGTGACCTCTCTCTCGGGCCCTGTCGTGACCTCTCTCTCGGGCCTGTCGTGACCTCTCTCTCGGGCCCTGTCGTGACCTCTCTCTCGGGCCCTCTCGTGACCTCTCTCTCGGGCCCTCTCGTGACCTCTTTCCCGGGCCCTCTCGCGCGCGCTCTCTCTCTCGCTCTCTCTCTCTCGCTCT
>NW_025180436.1:0-2371 GCF_004010195.1 Chiloscyllium plagiosum | reverse complement strand
ACAGTGATATGGAGGTATAGGTTCAGGAGGGTGCTACAGATGTGGGGAAGCTGTAAGAGAACAGGGAGATTACCGAGATACGGACGGGTGAATGTGCTGGAAGACTTCACAAACTTCGAGAAGGTTGTAGGGCTGTAAATGTTTCCAAAGGCAGCGAGAAGTGGAGGAGCTTGTGGAGTTTATAGCGAGAGGGTAGTATGTAATTGCTAGAGTGGGTTCCAGAGATATGAAAGGATATTCGAGATGAAGGAAGCCACGGTGATAAGAAGGACTGAAGATACTGCAGGAGATTACAGAGATCAGTAGCGGTGGAGGGCTAGAATATGTATGTGTTGGTGGAGGTTATGCAGATAAGAATAGGTTTAGGTGATGGAGGATGTCACCGATATAGGGAGGTGTGGAGAGGCTGGAGGAGGTGACAGAGGTCAGGAAGACCGTCGATGATGGATGAAGTTCACAGATGTAGAGATGGGTAGAGCGGCTGGAGGAGTTTATGTAGATAGAGGATGAAGTGGGTAGAGGAGGTTACAGAGATGAAGACGGCTGTAGTGTCTGGGTGTGATTAAGGAAATAGGGAAAGATATAAGTGTTTATAGAACATAGTAAAATACAACGCAGAACAGGCCTTTTGGTCCTTGATGTTGCACCGACCCGTGAACTAATCTAAGACAATCCCCCTACACTGTCCCATCATCATTCAAATGCTTATCCAAGGATTGTTTAAATCCAGCTAATGTGGCTGTGTCAAGTACATTCTCAGGCAAGGCATTACACGCTCTTACCACTCTCTGGTTAAAGAACCTGCCACTGTCATCACCCCTCAATGTTTAGCTATGCCCCCTCGTACAACCTGATGTCATCATCTGAGGAAAAAGGCTTTAACTGTCTACCCTATCTAATATTTTGATCATCTTGTATGTCTCTATTAAATGTCCTCTTAGCTTTCTTCTCTCCAATTGGAACAGACCCAAGTCTCTCAGCCTTTCCTCATAAGACCTTCCCTCCAGACCAGGCAATATCCTCGTAAATCTTCTCTGCACCTTTCCAATGCTTCCACATCCTTCCTGTAATGTGGCGATCAGAACTGTACACAATAATCCAAATGAGGCTGCACTAGCGTTTTGTATATTTGCAGCATGACATTACGGCTCCGGAACTCAATCCCTCTACCAATAAGACAGAACACATCGTATGCCTTCTTAACAACACTATAACCTGGGTAGCAACTTCCAGGGATCTATGTACATGGACACCAGGATTCCTCTGCACATCCACACCACCACGAATCTTTCCATTGACTAAGTATTCTGCCTTCCTGGTGTTCTTCCCAAAGTGAATCACCTCATATTTATCTGTATTGAACTCCATTTGCCACCTCTCAGCCCAATTCTGCAGTTCATCCAAGTCCCCCTGCAACCCGCAAAATATTTCCATACTGTTCACTACTCCTCCGACTTTAGTGTCATCTGCAGACTTTCTAACCCATCCACCTATGCCTGCATCTACTCATTTATAAAAATGACAAACAGCAGTGGTCCCAAACAAATCATTGTGGCACATCACTAGTAACCGGACTCCATGCTTAATATTTTCCATCAGCCACCACGCGCTGCCTTCTTACAGAAAGTCAGTTTCTAATCCAAACTGCTAACTCACACTCAATTCCATGCCTCTGCATTTTCTCCAACAGCCAACCATGTGGAAACTTATCAAAGGCTTTACCAAAGTCCATGTACACCACGTCAACTGCCCTTCTCTCACCTACATGCTTGGTCATCTTCCCAAGAACCTCAATGAGGTTTGAGAGACATGACCTCCCATTGACGAAACCATGTTGACAATTTGCAGTCAAATTGTTGCTTGCTAGATGATTATAAATCCTCTATCTTATAATCCTTTCCAAAACTTTTTCTACACAGACATAAGGCTCACTGGTCTATAATTGCCTGGGTCATCTGTTCTGTCCTTCTTGAACAAGGGCACAACATTTGTAATCCTCCAGTCCTCTGGTACTAAACCTGTAGACAATGAAGACTCAAATATCAAAGCCAAAAGCTCCAACAAATCCTCCCTAGCACACAAGAGAATGCACGAATAAATCCTATCCGGCTCAGGGGACGTTTTCACTTTCACTCCTTCTAGAATTGATAATACATCTTCCTTACTAATCACGATCCTTTCTAGTCAAATATCTCGCATCTCATTCTTCTCTATAATATTCGCCTTTTCCTGAGTGAAACCAATGAGGAATGTCCGTTTAGCACCTCTCCGATCTCCACAGAATCCACACTCGACTTTCCACTTCTGTCTTTGACTGTCTCTGTTCCCACCCTCATCATTCTTTTATTCCTAACGTACCTATACAAAGCTT
>NW_025180435.1:0-2371 GCF_004010195.1 Chiloscyllium plagiosum | reverse complement strand
GCTGTATAGTCTCCTCCTGCTCACATTTCCTGATCTCTTCGATGTTTACTGAACCAACTCCCAATCCCTTGAGATTTGTTTCCATGAAACCGTTTATCATTAAATCTCTGCAGCCTCCACCCTATTACAAACCATCTCATTCTTTCTTCAGCATTAACACCATTCCAATTGCTCAGAAATCATTACTTTTCTAATTTCCTTCCGCTCTGCTGAATCCCCTCACCCTCATAACACACGGGTTAACCTTTCCCTTCTCCCTATAGATGCTGCCTGACCTTATCAGATTTCTCAGCATGGCCTGTGTTTATTTCAGAGGGAATGACATCTCCCTGTTCCTGTGAGAGGATACATTCCCCAATCCGACTCCTTGATATTCTGTTTGTTCACAGAGAAAAGAGTGACACACTTTCCTCATTCCTGAAGAAGAGCTTATGCCCGAAACGTCGATTCTCCTGTTCCTTGGATGCTGCCTGACCTGCTGCGTTTTTCCAGCAACACATTTTCAGCTCTGATCTCCAGCATCTGCAGTCCTCACTTTCTCCCAGAATTGCACATTATGTACCAAAAGTGGCCGAAACATGACCTCCCAACTCCTTTACACAATTAACTGAGCAATAAAGTCAAAAATGCCAAACGCCTTCTTCACTCTCCAATCGAAATGTTAGTCCACCTTCAGCGATCTATGAAGCTGCACTCCAGGTCTATTTGTTTAGCTACACCCCAGTATCTTGTGAATACATCAATGAATAAGTGTATAAGTCCTGCTCTCTTTTGCCTTTTCAAAGTGCAACACCTCACATTTATCCAAATTAATCTCCATCTGCCACTCCTCAGCCCATTGGCCCATCTGATCAAGAACCCGTTGTCCTCTGAGGTAACCATCTTCACTGTCCTCCACACCTCCAATTTTACTGTCATCTGCAAACTTACTAACCATTCATCCTATGGTCACATCCAAATCATTTATATAAATGACAAAACAACAATGGACCCAGCACCGATCCTTGGGACACACCGCTGGTCACAGGCCTCCAGTCTGATAAGCAACCCTCCCCCACCACCCTCTGTCTTCTACCTTCGAGCCAGTTCTCTACCCAAAGGGTAATTCTACAGCCACAACATACAAATTTGAAATTATGACGCCAGTTTCAAAAGTCCAAAAAGAACCTATTCCTGATTGGGGAATCGGGCCAGGGAATCAATAAAAAGAAATGTGCAAAGTTCGGTAAATTAGTGATTCAGTTCAGTGCATCACTAAATGAAAACAATTCAGCAGGGCACTCGTACGTGGACGAAGTGTTTCAGGGAACAATTAAATGGAAGGAACTGATGCAGGGCAACAATAATGGGAGATTTCATGCCGGTGCCTTTAAATTGTGCAGGATAATACTCAAAGGGAGAATTGGTGCAGTTTCAGGATTGGTGCAGGATTGATAAATGGAGGAAATGGTGCAGAGCAGCCGAGTCATAAATAGAGCCATACAATCATAGAGATGTACAACATGGAAACAGACCCTTCAGTCCAACTTGTCTATGGGTCAATTTTAGAATTCTGGCAGCACTCCACGAAATTGGAGAATCATTCCAAGGAACTACTAAATGGAAGGATTGGGCAAGGGCTAATAGAAATAAGAGACTTTGGAACCGGGCATCTGATATTGTCAAATTAGTGCAGTTATAACCAAATGGGAGAGTTTCAGTTTCGCAGTAAATGGGAGAATTGGGACACGACAATACTTGATGTGGGAATGAGAGTAGGGCACCCCTAACTTGGACGAGGATTGGTGTAAGGCAATACTGAATGGAGAATTTGTTCAGGATGTCAGTAATTGGGGGAAATGGTGCTAGGCAATAAAGAATTGCAGAATTGATGCAAGACATCAGTAAATGAGAGAGCTGGTGCACAGTGGAGCTAAATTAGAGAATTGGTGCGGGTCATCAGTAAATGGGAGAATTAGAGTAGCGCACCGTTGAATGGTAGAATTGGGCTCGGGCATCAGTAAATGGAAGATTTAGTACAGGGATATGAGTAAACGGGAGATTTGGTGCACAGTGCCATCACATTAGAAAATTGGTGGGACTGCCAATATATTGGAAAATTGGAGCACATCATGTCTAAATTGGGGAATAGGGGCCAGGGAATCAATAAAATGAAGGAATGTTGCAAGCATCGGTAAATTGGAGATTCAGTTCAGTGCATCACTAAATGAAAACAAATCAGCAGGGCACCCGTTCCTGGAAGATGTGTGTCAGGGAACAACTAAATGGAAGGAATTGATGCAGGGCATCAGTAATTGGAGAGTTCATGCAGGTGCCTTTAAATTCTAAGTGGGAGGAGTGGGTCAGGATAACCTCAATGGGTGAGTTGGTG
>NW_025180434.1:0-2371 GCF_004010195.1 Chiloscyllium plagiosum | reverse complement strand
TGGGAAAGGGTTCCCTTCCCCATTGGGGCGAGAGACTCACAGACGCGTTCTCACTGGGGAGACGCTGTTCTCCTGCTCAGTATGTGGGAAGGGATTCAGTTGGCTGTGCAGCCTGCAGACACACCAGCGAGTTCACACCAGGGAGAGGCCGTTCATCTGCCGCCATTGTGGGAGATGATTCATTCAGTCGTCCCACCTGTAGACACACCAGCAGGTTCACAGCAGGGAGAGGCCGTTCTCCTGCTCTCTGTGTGGGCAGCGATTCATCGATGCATCCCACGTCCTGAAACACCAACAGGTTCACCTGGGGAAGAGGCCGTTCACCTGCTCTGAGTGCAGGAAGGGATTTGTCGATTCTTACACCCTGCTCACCCACCAGCAGGTCCACAGCGAAGAGGCGCCGTTCACCTGCCCTAAGTGCGAGAAGAGCTTCAGTCATGTGGGCAACTTGTGGAGGCACCAGCCGATCCACACCAGGGAGAGGCCGTTCACATGCTCTGTGTGCGGGAAGGCGTTCACTCGGACATCTACACTGTAATCTACCAAAGGGTCCATCTCATGGAGAGGGCGTTCATCTGCTCTCAGTGTGGAAAGGGCTTCACCCGCTCCTCCCACCTGCGGATCCACCAGCGAGTTCTGGAATTTTTTGAGGATGTAACTCTGAAGATGGACAAGGGAGATCCAGTGGATGTAGTGTACCTGGACTTTCAGAAAGCCTTTGATAAAGTCCCACATAGGAGGTTAGTGAGCACAATTAGGGCGCATTGTATTGGGGCAAAGTACTGACTTGGATTGAAAAGTGGTTGGCTGACAGGAAACAAAGACTAGTGATAAATGGCTCCCTTACAGAACGGCAGGTGGTGACCCGTGGGCTACTGCAGGGATCAGTGCTGGGTCCGCAGCTTTTTACAATATATATTAATGATATGGAAGATGGTATTAATAGTCACATTAGCAAATTTGCTGATGATACAAAGCTGGGTGGCAGGGTGAAATATGAGGAGGATGTTAGGAGATTACAAGGTGACCTGGATAGGTTAGGTGAATGGACAGAGGCATGGCAGATGCAGTTTAATGTAGATAAATGTATGGTTATCCACTTTGGTGGATTGAGGGAGTGCAGCGTAGGTTCACGAGGTCAATTCCTGGAATGGCGGGACTACCTTACGCTGAAAGACTGGAGCAACTGGGCTTGTATACCCTTGAGTTTAGAAGACTGAGAGGGGATCTGATTGAGACGTATAAGATTATTAAAGGATTGGACACTCTGGAGGCAGGAAAAATGTTTCCGCTGACGGGTGAATCCCGAACCAGAGGACGCAGCTTAAAAATAAGGGGTAGGCCATTTAGGACAGAGATGAGGAGAAACGTCTTCACCCAGAGAGTGGTGGGTGTGTGGAACGCTGTGCCCCAGAAGGCACTGGAGGCCCAGTCTCTGGATTCGTTTAAGAAAGAGTTGGATAGAGCTCTCAAGGATAGTGGAATCAAGGGTTAAGGAGATAAGGCAGGATCAGGATACTGATTGAGGACGATCAGCCATGATCATAACGAATGGTGGTGCAGGCTCGAAGGGCAGAGTGGCCTACTCCTGCACCTATTGTGTATTGAGTTCATGTGCCATTGCAGGGGGATTGAAGGAGCGACGGCTGAGTGCCATTGTCGACTGGACTATCAACCCAGTTCCGGGGATTCCCGGGGTTTGAATCCCGCCGAGGCAGATGGTGAGATTGGAATTCGGTCAGACATTTGGAGTTCTGAATCTAATAATGAATCCATTTTTGGGGGGAGAAACTGCCATCTAATTCACTTATGTCCCTTTTAGGAAAGGAAACTACCATTATGGGAAAGGATTCACTCAGTCATCTCAACTGCATCCTTTATCCGGTCTGACCTACACCTGACTCCAGACCCACAGCAGCATGGTTGACTCTTGACTGCCCCACCCCCCATGGCAAATGAGTGGGAGTAACTTAAATGAATACAGTGTGCGGGTTGAAATTGCTGAGTCAGGCAATACTTCCTTTAGCTTAAGGCTGTACCAAGGATCCAATTATAAAGGGACAACTCTGCGCTGACCAACAGCAAAGGAAGTGGAGTTGGGAGGAGTGTGTGAGCTTTGAGATGTTTAAAAAAAAAGCTTCTTTTCATACACCTTTTTTTGCTGGGGAGATCTGAAGCTGTAACAAAGTTGGGTGGCAATAAAGGTTACTTGAACTTAACCGCAGTCTCAGACTGTCAATGAAAGCTATGAGATCCAATAGGTGTTTGTTTTAAAGCTGCTCACTCCTTTCAACCTCTTGCACTAAGTTTCCAATGTCATGTATCAGAAGGAGCCGTTAATGAGTAGCTAATATCGTTAGAAATTGTAAAT
>NW_025180433.1:0-2371 GCF_004010195.1 Chiloscyllium plagiosum | reverse complement strand
TTCTGGGCTTGATTTCAAGACCGGTCTTAAAGACGGAGATATACATTGTTAATTTTCGACAGGAGGTACACGTCATAGACAACAAGCAACCTACAATGTTAACTTCATTAATGTAGCATCAAGCATTGAAAGTCGGAATTGGCGAGGCCCAGACATAATGAGGATTCGATATTCAACCACTTGCAGTTATCGGATCAGAAGATGGAGGAGTACAAGTAGGCCATTCAGAACATCAAGTATGCTGTGCCATACAATGCGATCGTGGCTGATTTGATTGTTCTAAATTCCGCTCTCCCGCATTTTCCCGTTAATTCCGCGATTCCCTTCTAGACTGAACTTCTGTCTGCCTCTCAGATCACTGAACCCTCTCTGGATTGCCTCCATTGTCAGCTTATCGTTCCTCAGACGAGAGACTGAAAAGTGATCTCATTATGCCAGCGGTGCTCCATCTCGATTTTTAGAGGGTTTTGGCAAAGTCTCCTAATTTTTATATTTCATTCCCTTTTAAATTAGAGTCTGGCAAAGCCATGTATGCATTTCAAACCTTGTGGAATTTTTTGCTTATCAATATGCTCAGAGATGGTTTTGTGCACCTCTGGATCAGGTCAGACTTGAACACTGTTTTTTCCAGACTCAGCGGCCGGGCTACTACTACTGCATGACAAGAGCCCGCTATCACTGAGGCGCAGCATGTCAATGTGAAACTGAAAGGACAGGGACTTGCTGTTTGGTCATCATTGCTTGCAATAAGAAAAGGATTGAACACACAGCTGAACAGCAGTAAGTACCTCAAGAGGACAGAGGCCACTGTTGCACATCTTGGTTTCCCTATTTGCAAATGGTGAGATGTAAATTCCGCTGCAGGTAAGATTAACAGGTGGAATTACCTTCTGTGGCGGCTTCTGTGAACACCGGGGCTTCAAGCAGCAAAAGCGATGTTGTGACATCACCGCTGTAAGTCTGAGAGGGCGAAAGATCAGATTGGAACACAGATCCTCTTTGCATGTGCTCACAGAGAATTCTAATATTTTTTGGATAGCGCTCTCAGGGATTGTGGAATCAAGGGTTATGGAGATAAGGCAGGAACAGGATACTGATTACGGATGATCAGCCATGATCATATGGAGTGGTGGTGCAGGCTCGAAGGCCAGAATGGCCTACTCCTGCAGCTATTGTCTATTTTCTATCAACATTGACACAATGACGACTGTCTCCATTTTGACTTGTGTTAAAATGTAGATCACTAATTGAGACGGACATCAACTGGAAAAAAAAGATTAATCTTGTCTTCTGGACATTTACATCAAAAACCGAACCATGATACTGATCTAAGTAATGACTAAAACGGAGGAAATTCAAAATCGACTCATCCTTGAAACAGAGGGATTCTATTCATCATTTTGAGCAAGCTCAGCTACTCAGTAAAAAATTGGCTGACCTGTGGGGAGAGCTCCATATGCCAGTCTTGGGACCATATCATTGATATCACTGTTGAATATGAAACTGTCCAGGTTATAATTTCTCAATGTTATAAAACTTGTTTGCGTGTACAAGCGATCTCGTTCATCTCTCATTAATGACCTCCTCTTAATTCTTAGAATTAGGTGCGAATGTCTTTGACAGAGAACACCATTTATTGCCTATCACTCGTTGCGTTTGAGAAGGTGGCGATGAACTACGTTCTTGAACAGAAGTAGTCCATATACTGTAAGTAGACCAATAATGTGTTTCGAGACGTAATTCCAGCAGTGAATCCGAACATATTTCTGTCTTCAAATTCAACCTTTGGAAATAATTTATTTTTATCAACCATCTCTCTCTCTCTCGATGAACATCAAAAAGACTTCAGCTGTAATAGCTTTCAGTCATTTAAGTTCCAGAGAATAAAGGCCAAATTAGTCTCCATGTTCCTCAGAATGTAACCCCGAGGTCCGGGGATCATCCACACAAACCTGCACAAAATTCACTCAAAGACTATAATGACCTTCCTCTGGTCTTTTGCTCAGATCTGCTGACTGCACTTTCAGGGGGCAATTGACATGGACCATACGCTCCCTCTGAACACTATTGTCAAAATAATAGTTCTATGCTACGAGGATTTAGTCCTCCTCTAACATTACAGGCAGTGAGTTCCAGATGAACCTGAAGGATGGAGTAGACTACTGAATTCACTAATGGACCTATAACCTATATGTCCATCTTGCTGATGAGAAGTTTCATAAGGTTATATCAAGGCACGAGGATTGTTTTATCAGGATATGTCGAGTAGATTGAGCCTGCACCCATCAGAATTTCGACGAATGAGAGGCAGGTTCCTTAAATTTTTTAAGCTGTTTGAGGACTTGACAGAGATTATTTCCCCTTTGGGTTG
>NW_025180432.1:0-2371 GCF_004010195.1 Chiloscyllium plagiosum | reverse complement strand
CGAGACGCTGCCACACTGGGCTGAGGGAGCAGGCTGAGACACTACCACACTGGGCTGAGGGAGCAGGCCAAGACACTGCCACACTGGGCTGAGGGACCAGGCCGAGGCACTGCCACACTGGGCTGAGAAAGTAGGCCGAGACACTGCCACACTGGGCTGAAGGAGCAGGCCGAGACGCTGCCACACTGGGCTGAGGGAGCAGGTCGAGACACTGCCACACTGGGCTGAGGGACCAGGCCGAGACACCGCCACAACGGGCTGAGGGAGCAGGCCAAGACAACGCCACACCGGGCTGAGGGAGCAGGACGAGACACTGCCACACCGGGCTGAGGGACCAGGCCGAGACACTGCCACACTGGGCTGAGGGAGCAGGCTGAGGCACTGCCACACTGGGCTGAGGGACCGGGCCAAGACACTGCCACACTGGGCTGAGGGACCAGGCTGAGGCACTGACACACTGGGCTGAGGGACCGGGCCAAGACACTGCCACACTGGGCTGAGGGACCAGGCCGAGACACTGCCACACTGGGCTGAGGGAGCAGGCAGAGACGCTGCCACACTGGGCTGAGGGAGCAGGCCGAGACACTGCCACACTGGGCTGAGGGACCAGGCTGAGGCACTGCCACACTGGGTTGAGAGAGCAGGCTGAGACACTGCCACACTGGGCTGAGGGAGCAGGGCGAGACACTGCCACACTGGGCTGAGGGAGCAGGCCGAGACACTGCCACACTGGGCTGAGGGACCAGGCCGAGGCACTGCCACACTGGGCTGAGGGACCAGGCCGAGACACTGCCACACTGGGCTGAGGGAGCAGGCCGAGACACTGCCACACTGGGCTGAGGGAGCAGGCCGAGACACTGCCACACTGGGCTAGGGAGCAGGCCGAGAAACTGCCACACTGGGCTGAGGGAGCAGGCCGAGAAACTGCCACACTGGGCTGAGGGAGCAGGCCGAGAAACTGCCACACTGGGCTGAGGGAGCAGGCCGAGAAACTGCCACACTGGGCTGAGGGAGCAGGCCGAGAAACTGCCACACTGGGCTGAGGGAGCCGCGTGACGTCAGAGAGTGGGCCTTCACCCCGCAGATTTTCATAAACACCGAATTTTTCCCACCGTCGTTCAAACAGGGGCAGAGGTACGGGTAGAGTTTCTCTGTGAAGGCGTCAGTGAAAGTGTGGAGGTGGGACATACTGTCTGCGTTGTAAAACGACACTTGCCCCCCCTCGTAGTCCAGGTACACCCCGACCTTCCTCGGCCTCGGAACGACGCTCAGGCTGGTCGGGGGCGAGGTGAAGGCCGTGTACTCGCTCCCACCTCGGAGGCTCAGTCTCCAGTAGCCGTCCTCGGGGGTCCGTCTGATTCTCCCCTTCCTCTTGCAGGACCTCTTCGCCACTCCCAGGTCCCACTCGGTCTTATCCCCCACCTCCACCTCCCAGTAGTGCCTCCCCGATGTGAATCCCTCCGACCCCAGCACACAGGCGCACCGGTCGAACCTCTGGGGCAGGTCCGGGAGCTCCTGCCTTCGGTCTCCCATCCTCACGGCCGACTGGTCCTCACTCAGGACCAGCCAGGGGTTGGCGGTTTTCGGATTCAGGGTCAGAGCGGCCGGCACTGAGCGGGGGAAGAAAAACAACACAGAAAGAAAAGGCAGAGGGTGAATGAGTTAAATCGAACCCAGGTCCCTGGCGCTGTGAGGCAGCAACACCAACCACTGAGACACCGTGCCACCCCCATTAGCCTGTTATCATCTGGGAAGGTGCTAGGGTCCACGGGAAAAGGTATAATGGGAGAGTACTCAGAAAACAGTGAGAACATTGGGCAGAGTCAGCATGGATTTCCGAAAGGGAAATCGTGCTCGTCAAAGTGATTGGATGTAACTCGTGAAGTTGCTCAGGGGGAGCCACTGGATGTGGTTTACTTGGACTTTCAGGAGGCCTTTACTGAGGTCCCAGGTAAGAGATTAACGTGTAAACTGAAAGTGCATGGAATTGCGAGGGCAGGGGGGTACGGGTATTGACATGGACTGAGGTGGCTGACAGGCAGAAAACAATGAATAGAATAATATAGAACATTACAGCGCAGTACAGGCCCTTCGGCCCTCGATGTTGCACTGACCTGCACCAATCTGAAGCCCATCTAACCTACACTATTCTATTTTCGTCCATATGTTTATCCAATGACTATTTAAATGCCCTTAAAGTTGGCGCGTCTATGACTGTTGCAGGCAGTACATTCCACACCTGCACTACTCTGAGTAAAGAAACTACGTCAGATATCTGCCCTATAACTATCACCCCTCAATGTAACTCTATGTCCCCTCGTACTAGCTATCACCATCTGAGGTAAAAGGCTCTCACTCTCCACCCCATCTC
>NW_025180431.1:0-2370 GCF_004010195.1 Chiloscyllium plagiosum | reverse complement strand
CTGTTGGGATTCTGTGAACTCTTATGGAGGGTTATCAACTGCAAGTAGAAATTGAAACAGATCATAAAGATGTGGAAACATATTTGCTCCTCAGAAACAAAATGAAGCTAACTACCATGTAACAATCCTTTAAACGGATAGGGGCAATGCATAAATACATCAGGGCATGTTAGTCTACTCTTTGGTGGTGAGGTATGACACCTCCTTAAGCCCAGGAGGATGGTACAACAACCTTTAATAGACAATGAATACAGAGCATCTGTGTTGAATTAATCCAAACCTGAGTCCAGGGTTACATTGGCCACTGTATTTCTGACAGCATTGGTCTTCCGTACAAAGACCCAGTGGGTGACTGGGAGTCATGGAGGAGATCATTGGCTGATCACCATCCCACGTAAAAACAATCAGATCCACTGGTGTTACCATGTACTCACAACGTTTCAATGTGACTTTCCTTTACAGATGTGGACACAGGAAACAGAACAGTGAATCTGATTCCTGATGTTTGTCAATCGGAACCACAGATAAAGGAGCACCGAGTGACGGATGAGGCTTCCATTGTGGACACTGGAGTTACTGTAGCCGGAGAAATCCTGTCCACAAAACAACTGATCATTCGCCGTGGGCTAGTCTTCCTCTCAGGACCCCTGGTCCTGGCCATTGGACTGGTCATACACTTCACTCTCTCAAAGGACATGTAGGCCCCAGGGAACAACCCCAGGCAGATCACGGTTACTCATGCAGCAGGAATAGTGAAGGTGTGACCAGAGGACAACATGAGGCCAAAGTTCACTCAAAAATGTGTTCTTACTGATGAACTCCAATCAACTACTAGATAAACAATAAAAATGAATTTTTACCAACAAACAGCTATGTACCAATTTCCAAATATTTGATCAACAGTTGAAATCTCAGTTGGACAGTGTTCAGGTTTAAGGTCTAAACAGCATACCAAATGCAATGGTTCAAGTGAACCAGGCTTCAAAAATAGTTGCCACCATTGGTCAGTGTGGATGTCTGAGACTAGACAGGAGCAGTCTCACTTACTCACACCACTTATTCCGGACTCCTTCATCACTAACCTTTGATATATTTACCGTTCAGTCAGAGGCTCCACTTTGGTGATAGTTACATACAGTCATTTGAAAGGTAGGTATAGTGATTGTAATGAGGTCAGCCAGGTGGACCTCATAGAATAGGAGTTCCCTGATTGGGGCTGTTAATCTGGTGCAATCAGAGAGCCCTGGCTGACAGGTATAAACAGGAGTGTCTGAGGTTATGTTCACTTTGAGAGCTGACTATGAGGGAGCTGGATCAGTGTTAAGGACTCTCTGCATATAAATAAAGGGTGGCTTAGTGGCAGGATATTTGCCTCTGTGAAGATATTTCAGTGGCAATGAGCGAAAAGCATGCCCCTAAAGAAATTCAAACATAACTGTCATCTTTGAATTGAGGTAAGTATTTCTAGGATCATAAAAAAAAGTTTAAAAAACCAGGAGCGTGGGAGGTTCTGTTCACCCTAGAGCTGGCTCTGAGGGAGCTGGATCAGCATCAAGGACTGTCCGTGTGTAAATAAAGGGTGACTTGGTGACAGGATACCAGCCTCTGTGGAATTATTTCAGAGGTAGCCATAGATGTCCTCAGCCTTGAACCCAGACTCCATCAAGCTTATTGCTTCTGGTCAAAGGCAAGCAAGGAAATGATCTGCTGATCATCAACTATCATCTAACCTCAGACAATGGAACAAAACTACTATATAGTGAACACCAACAGCATCAAACAAGGAAGGTAGAAAGGGTGCATAATCTATTTTGGTTAGAAGCCTCTATGTCCATTGGTAAGAGGGGCTTGGTAGTACTGCTACTGATCAGATTAGCTGTGTCCTGAATGACACAGTTGACAGAACAGGCCTATGTCTGTGATGACAGAAATAACACAAGGGAATAACACAGTTGACTTCATCCTCATCAGTTTATCTTTTGCAGATATATCAATCATGTTGTTGGTTGGAGTAACCTTGTAAGATTGTGTCACCTGCCAAATCAACTAGCCCTGAAAATGGATGGCACTGGAACGTTGGGCCCACACCCGACCGTCGCTGGCAATGCAGAGCCCGCGGGGGCTATGTCGCGATGACTTGCAGGGCCACTGTGTTGAGCATGAAAGCCTAGGGCGTGGGCGCAGGTGGAGACGCGGCCAGTGCAGATCGTGGGGGTAATATTCAAACAAGAACTTTGAAGGCTGAAATGGAGACCTTTCAGCCCATCGATTATGCTCTGCCTTTCAGTGAGATCATGGCTGATCTGATCATCCCCAACCCCACTTTCCCAGCTTTCGCCCAAAACCCTTGATTCCCCTCACTGATTTTAA
>NW_025180430.1:0-2370 GCF_004010195.1 Chiloscyllium plagiosum | reverse complement strand
TTTAATAATTTCTAACAAATTACATTACTATAATTTTACAGCTTTAAAATGTTTTCATTTCAATATTCCCCTGTCGAGAATCATGGTTTGTTACACTAGGAGTTGTTTGAGTTGTGCTTCTTACATTAACATTAAAAAGGTGATTTTTTTGTGGCCAATGCTCCGCTCTGCAAAATGTGATTCATTGTCAACATGATCAACTATATTCTCGAAGCTTTATCTGATAGAGTAAATGATTTAGGGGTGAAAAAAAAGCGAATGCGACGTTTCAACTCCAATGATTTAATTGTCCATGGGTACTCAAAGGTTTTGCGTTATTCTTGTAAAAAAAAAGCAAATCGAGATTTGGTAATTATAGATAAAGTCTATCAACTTGATTAATCCATTTTAGCCTTTATAATTACTTGAAGTCAGAAAGTCACAACATTGTCCACCATGGTGTTGGGGCTGTTGTCACATGTCCTGAGAATTCATGGCTCATTTTTCGTTGCACATTCTGTAAGTGCAAAAAAGATTAACTTACCCGCACTGTCATGGAATGAGGCAATAACATTTTGAATTTTTACTCAAAATTTGCTTTCTTTTCTTGTCCCATTAGTCGCACTTTTTGACTGTAAATAATCACTCTAAACTTTCATCTTAGCCACGTTCGATAGGTCTGTGAGGAGAGAGAGATTGGTGACGACAAATGTCGGTCTCCTTCATACAGAAACGGGGAATGTATAATAGGGGACAACGTATGACTGAGCAACTGAATACGGTTCTGTCTTTACAGAGGACATAAATATGATACCAGAAAGGTTGGAAAATGCAATATTTAGTGAGAGGGAAGAATTGAGGGTGATTAATATTAGTGGAGACATGTGGTTGAGGAAATTAAGGGGATTGATAAACCCCAGGTCCTGATCATTTACAGCCTAGAGTACTTAAGGAAGTGGCTCTAGACATTGTGGTGGTCATCTTCCAGGATTCTGAAGACTCTGCTACAATTACTGAAGATTGGAAGGTTGTTAATGTTAGTCTAAAATTCAAAAAGTGAGGGAGAGAGAAACCAAGAAATTATAGTCTATGACTATGACTAGACCGGTAAGCCTAACATCAGTAGTGAGGAAAAATTGGGAATCCATTATCAAGGACTATATTGCAGAGCAATTTGAAAACATCAGACAGAGTCAGCATGGATTTATGAAGGGGAAGTCAGTCTTGACAAATAGAATAGAATTGAATCCCGACAATGTGGAAACAGGCCCTTCAGCCAAACAAATCCACAATGACCTTCCAAACAGTAACCCAACCAAACTCATCCCCCTACTCTATATTTATCTGTTACTAATACACCTAACCTACACATCCTGAACACTATGGGCAATCAAGCATGGCCAATTCACCTAACCTGCATATCATTGGACTGTTGAAAGAAACCAGAGCAACCGAAATAAAGCCAAGCAGACACAGGGAGAATTGCAAACTCCACGCAGACAGTCACCCAAGGCTGGAATCGTACCCAGATTCCCGGCGCTGCGAGGCAGCAGTGCTAACCATTGAGCAACTATTGAAATGCTATAAAGAGGTAACTAGTACAATTTTCAAGTCAGTCAAGCCAGTCAATGTGGTATATTTGGACTTTCAGAAAGCGCTTGACAAAGTCCCGCAGAAGAGCATATTGTGTACAACTGAAGCAGATTGCATTAGGTGAAGTGTTTTGAGATGGATGAAAATTTAGTTGTCAGAGAGGAGTTAATGGGTCTTTTTCAAATTGGCAGGCAGTAACTGATGGGGTGCCACAGGGCTCGATGCGAGGACCCGTGTTATTCGCAACATCTATTAATGATTTGGATGGGGAACAAAATGTAACATCTCAAAGTTTGCTGATGATATTAAGTTTGGTGGGAATGTGAACTGTGATGAGGGTGCAGAGATCCTTCAACATGATCTGGACAGGTTGGGTGAGTTGGCAATCCAATGGCAGAGACAGTGCAATTTGGATAATTGTGAGGTTATTCACTTTGGAAGCAAAAAAAGAGGGCAGATTACTACATGACTGGCTGTAAATTGGGAAAGTGGAGTGTGCAGAGGGACCTGGGTATCTCTGTGCACCAGTCTCTGAAGGTAAGCATGCAGGTGCAGCAGGTAGTAACAAAGGCAAATGATATATTGGCCTTCAATGAGAGATTTCATGTACAAGAGCATGGATGTGTTGTTGTACTTATATGGGGTCTTGATAAGGCCACACCTGGAATATTATGTGCAGTTTAGCCTTCTTTTCTGAGGAAGGATGATCTTGTTCTTGAGGGAGTGCAGTAAAGTTTTAACAGACTGATTCCAAGGATGGCGAGACTGATGTATGAGGAAACATTGACTAAGTTAAAA
>NW_025180429.1:0-2370 GCF_004010195.1 Chiloscyllium plagiosum | reverse complement strand
TATAATATGGAGAATAGCAGTCTCTGTGTTTAATATAGAGAATAGCAGTCCCTGTGTATAATATAGACAATAGCCGTCTCTTTGTATAATATAGAGAATAGCAGTCCCTGTGTATAATATAGAGAATAGGAGTCCCTGTATCTAATCTAGAGTATAGCAGTCTCTGTGTATAATACAGAGAATAGCAGTCCCTGAGTCGAATATAGCGAATTGCAGTCTCTGTGTATAATATAGAGAATAGCAGTCCCTGTGTCTTATATAGAGAATAGAAGTCCCTGTGAATAATATAGAGAATAACAGTCTCTGGGTATAATATAGAGAATAGCTGTCCCTGTGTCTTATATCGAGAATTGTAGTCTCTGTGTATAATATAGAGAATAGCAGCCTCTCTGTATAATACAGAGAATAGCAGTCCCTGTGTATAATATAGAGAAAAGCAGTCTCTGTGTATAATATAGAGAATAGCAGTCCCTGTGTATAATATAGAGAATAGCCGTCTCTGTGTTTAATATAGAGAATAGCAGTCCCTGTGTATAATACAGAGAATAGCAGTCTCTAAGTATAATATAGAGAATAGCAGTCCCTGTGTCTAATATAGAGAATAGCAGTCTCTGTGTATAATACAGAGAACAGCAGTCCCTGAGTCGAATATAGCGAATTGCAGTCTCTGTGTATAATATAGAGAATAGCAGTCCCTGCGTCTTAAATAGAGAATAGAAGTCCCCGTGTATAATATAGAGAATAACAGTCTCTGTGTATAATATAGAGAATAGCAGTCCCTGTGTCTTATATCGAGAATTGTACTCTCTGTGTCTAATATAGAGAATAGCAGTCTCTGTGTATAATATAGAAAATTGCAGTCCCTGTGTATAATATAGAGAATAGCAGTCTCTGTGTATAATATAGAGAATAGCAGTCCCTGTATATAATATAGAGAATAGTAGTCTCTGTGAATAATATAGAGAATATCAGTCCCTGTGTATAATATAGAGAATAGCCGTCTCTATGTATAATATAGATAATAGCAGTCCCTGTGTATAATATAGACAATAGCAGTCCCTTTGTATAATATAGAGAATAGCAGTCTCTGTGTATAATATAGAGAATAGCAGTCCCGGTGTATAATATAGAGAATAGCAGTCTCTGTGTTTAATATAGAGAATAGCCGTCCCTGTGTATAATATAGAGAATAGCCGTCTCTATGTATAATATAGAGACTAGCAGTCCCTGTGTATAATATAGAGAATAGGAGTCCCTGTGTCTAATATAGAGTATAGCAGTCTCTGTGTATAATACAGAGAATAGCAGTCCCTGAGTCGAATATAGCGAATTGCAGTCTCTGTGTATAATATAGAGAATAGCAGTCCCTGTGTTTATATAGAGAATAGAAGTCCCTGTGTATAATATAGAGAATAACAGTCTCTGTGTATAATATAGAGAATAGCTGTCCCTGTGTTTTATATCGAGAATTGTAGTCTCTGTGTATAATATAGAGAATTGCAGTCTCTGTGTATAATATAGAGAATAGCAGTCCCTGTGTATAATATAGAGAATAGCAGTCCCTTCGTTAATATAGATAATAGCAGTCCCTGGCGTATAATATAGAAAATAGCAGTCTCTGTGTATAATATAGAGAATAGTAGTTCCTGTGTATAATATGGGGAATAGCAGTCTCTGTGTATAATATAGAGAATAGCAGTCCCTGTGTATAATATAGAGAATAGCCGTCTCTATGTATAATATCGAGAATAGCAGGCCCTGTGTATAATATAGAGAATAGCAGTCTCTGTGTATAATATCGAGAATTGCAGTTCCTGTGTATAATATAGAGAATATCAGTCTCTGTGTATGATATAGAAAGTAGCAGTCCCTGTGTATAATATAGAGAATAGCAGTCTCTGTGTATAATATAGAGAATAGCAGTCGATGTGTCGAATATAGAAAATAGTAGTCCCTGTGTATAATATAGAGAATAGCCGTCTCTGCGTATAATATAGAGAATAGCAGTCCCTGTGTATAATATAAAGAATAGCAGTCTCTGTGTATAATATAGAGAATAGCATTCTCTGTGTATAATACAGAGAATACCAGTCCCTGAGTCGAAATGCAGTCTCTGTGTATAATTTCGAGAATAGCAGTCCCTGTGTTAATATAGATAGTAGGAGTCCCTGGCGTATAATATAGAGAATAACAGTCTCTGTGTATTATATAGAGAATAGCAGTCACTGTTTATAATATAGAGAATAGCAGTCTCTGTGTTTAATATAGAGAATAGCAGTGCCTGTGTATAATACAGAGAACAGCAGTCCCTGAGTCGAATATCGCGAATTGCAGTCCCTGTGTATAATATAGAGAATAGCAGTCCCTGTG
>NW_025180428.1:0-2370 GCF_004010195.1 Chiloscyllium plagiosum | reverse complement strand
TCCAAGTGACTGAGGGGAGAGACCGGGGAACTGCGCTCTGAGTGACCGAGCGGAGACCAGGGAACTACGCACGGTGCTCCCAGTGTGGGCTCTGACCGAGGGGAGAGACCGGGGAACTGTGCACGGTGCTCCCAGTGCGGGGTCTGACCGAGGGGAGAGACCGGGGAACTGCGCACGGTGCTCCCAGTGCGGGGTCTGACCGAGGGGAGACCAGGGAACTGTGCACGGTGCTTCCAGTGCGGGGGCTGACCGAGGGGAGACCAGGGAACTGCGCACGGTGCTCCCAGTGCGGGGTCTGACCGAGGGGAGAGACCGGGGAACTGTGCACAGTGCTCCCAGTGACCGAGGAGAGACCGGGGAACTGTGCACGGTGCTCCCAGTGACCAAGGGGAGACCGGGGAACTGTGCACGGTGCTCCCAGTGTGGTGTCTGACCGAGGGGAGACCGGGGAACAGTGCACGGTGCTCCCAGTGCGGGGTCTGACCGAAGGGAGAGACCGGGAACTGTGCACTGTGCTCCCAATGCGGGGTCTGACCGAAGGGAGAGACCGGGAACTGTGCACGGTGCTCCCAGTGCGGGGTCTGACCGAAGGGAGACCGGGGAACTGTGCACGGTGCTCCCAGTGCAGGGTCTGACCGAGGGGAGAGACTGGGGAACTGCGCTCGGTGCTCCCAGTGTGGGCTCTGACTGAGGGGAGAGACCGGGGAACTGTGCTCCGAGTGACCGAGGGGAGAGACCGGGGAACTGTGCACAGTGCTCCGAGTGACCGAGGGGAGAGACCGGGGAACTGCGCTTGGTGCTCCCAGTGTGGGGTCTGACCGAGGGGAGACCGGGGAACTGCGCACGGTGCTCCCAGTGCGGGGTCCGACCGAGGGGAGACCGGGGAACTGTGCACAGTGCTCCCAGTGCAGGGTCTGACCGAGGGGAGAGACCGGTGAACTGCGCTCCGAGTGACCGAGGGGAGAGACCGGGGAACTGTGCTCCGAGTGACTGAGGGGAGAGACCGGGGAACTGTGCTCCGAGTGACCGAGGGGAGAGAGACCGGGGAACTGTGCTCCGAGTGACCGAGGGGAGAGACCGGGGAACCGTGCTCCGAGTGACTGAGGGGAGAGACCGGGGAACTGTGCTCCGAGTGACCGAGGGGAGCGAGACCGGGGAACTGTGCTCCGAGTGACCGAGGGGAGAGACCGGGGAACTGTGCTCCGAGTGACCGAGGGGAGAGACCAGGGAACTGCGCGCGGTGCACCAAGTGACCGAGGGGAGAGAACGGGGAACTGTGCACGGTGCTCCTAGTGACCGAGGGGAGAGACCAGGGAACTGTGCACGGTGCACCAAGTGACCGAGGGGAGAGACCGGGGAACTGTGCTCCGAGTGACTGAGGGGAGAGACCGGGGAACTGTGCTCCGAGTGACCGAGGGGAGAGACCGGGGAACTGCGCACGGTGCTCCGAGTGACCGAGGGGAGAGACCGGGGAACTACACACGGTGCTCCGAGTGACCGAGGGGAGACCAGGGAACTGCGCAAGGTGCTCCTAGTGACCGACGGGAGAGACCGGGGAACTGCGCGCAGTGCGCCAAGTGACCGAGGGGAGAGACCGGGGAACTGCGCACGGTGCTCCTAGTGACCGAGGGGAGACCAGGGAACGACACACGGTGCTCCGAGTGACCGAGGGGAGACCAGGGAACTGCGCAAGGTGCTCCGAGTGACCGAGGTGAGAGACCGGGGAACTGTGCTCCGAGTGACCGAGGGGAGAGACCGGGGAACTGTGCTCCCAGTGACCGAGGGGAGAGACCGGGGAACTGTGCTCCGAGTGACCCGAGGGGAGAGACCGGGGAACTGTGCTCCAAGTGACCGAGGGGAGAGAGGGTGGGCGGCACGGTGGCACAGTGGTTAGCACTGCTGCCTCACAGCGCCAGAGACCCGGGTTCAATTCCTGCCTCAGGCGACTGACTGTGTGGAGTTTGCACGTTCTCTCCGTGTCTGCGTGGGTTTCCTCCGGGTGCTCCGGTTTCCTCCCACAGTCCAAAGATGTGCAGGTCAGGTGAATTGGCCATACTAAATTGCCCGTAGTGTTAGGTAAGGGGTAAATGTAGGGGTATGGGTGGGTTGCGCTTCGGCGGGTCGGTGTGGACTTGTTGGGCCGAAGGGCCTGTTTCCACACTGTAAGTAATCTAATCTAATCTAAGACCGGGGAACTACACAAGGTGCTCCGAGTGACCAAGGGGAGACCAGTGAACTACACACGGTGCTCCGAGTGACCAAGGGGAGACCAGGGAACTACACACGGTGCTCTGAGTGCTGGGTGTGACCGAAACTGAGACCGGGGGAATTGCCGGAGGGTCAGGGCTGAGGGAGGGTCGGTGCTGAGGG
>NW_025180427.1:0-2370 GCF_004010195.1 Chiloscyllium plagiosum | reverse complement strand
AGCCCCATTCTGAAACTTGGAGATATGTAACAGGACAGAAATGTACCAGCAGCTTTCTGTGTTCCTGCTCCCAATGTAGCATTTCACCATTTAGTTTATCTTGTCTTCGCTCTAACATCCAACAAGGATCACTTCACTGATCCAATAACAGATTCCCAGGAGTGAGTTCCAGACTGGAATCTAATTGAGGGGTTTAGGGTTTACGTACAGCATAAGAGATACCCAGGAGTGAGGAACAGATTGGAATCTAATCGAGGGGTTCGGGGTGGTTTACATACACCATATGAGATACCCAAGAGTGATAGGACAGACTGGTATCTAATCGAGGGGTTCGGGATGGTTTAAATACGGCAAACCAGATACCCAGGAGTGAGGTACAGCCTGGAATCTAATCGAGGGGTTCAGGGTGGTTTACGTACAGAATAACAGATAACAAGCAGTGAGTCACAAAATCGCGGAGTCATACAGTCAAAGAGATGTACAGCATGGAAACAGACACGTTGGTCCAACCCGTCTATGCCGACCAGATATCCTAACCTACTCTAGTCTCTTTTTCAAGCGTTTGGCCCATCTCCATCCAAACCTTTCCATTCATATACCCATCGAGCTGCATTTTAAATGTTGCAATTGTACCAGCCTCCACCACTTTCTCTGACAGTTCATTCCATTCATGTACCACCCTCTGAGTGAACAAGTTGCCCCTTAGGTCTCTTTCATATCTTTCCCCTCTCACACTAAAGCTATGCCCTCTAGTTCTGGACTCCCCCACCCCAAGGAAAAGACTTTGTCTATTTATCTTATCCATGCCGCTCATGATTTTATAAACCTCGATAAGGTCACCCCTCAGCCTCTCATGCTCCGGGGAAAACAGCCCTAGCCTATTCAGCCTCTCCCTGTGGCTCAAATCCTCTAACCCTGGCAACCTCCTTGTAAATCTTTTCTGAACCCTCTCAAGTTTCACATCTTTACGATAGGAAGGGGACCAGAATTGCACGCAATATTCTAAGAGTGACCTAACCCATGTCCTGTACAGCCGCAACATGACCTCCCAACTCCTGTACTCGGTACTCTGACCATTAAAGGAAAGCATACAAAACGCATTCTTTACTATCCTATCTACCTGCATCTCCACTTTCAAGGAGCTATGAACCTGCACTCCAAGGTCTCTTTGTTCAGCAACACTCACTAGGACCTTAGCATTAAATGTAGAAGTCCTGCTAAGATTTGCTTTTCCAAAATGAAGCACCTCGCATTTATCTGAATTAAACTCCATCTGTCACTTCTCAGCCCATTGACCCATCTGGTCCAGATCCTATGGTAATCTGAGGAAACCCTCTTCGCTGTCCACTACACCTGAAATTTTGGTGTCATCTGCAAACTTACTAACTGTACCTCTTAAGCTCTCTTCCAAATCATTTGTGTAAATGACAAAAAGTAGAGGGCCCAGCACCGATCCTTGTGGCATTCCACTGGTCTGAAAAACAACCCTCCACCACCACCCTCTGTCTTCTACATTTGAGGCAGTTCTATATCCAAATGGCTACTTTTCCCTATATTCCATGAGATCGAACCTTGCTAATCACTCTCCCATGGGGAACCTTGTCGAACGCCTTACTGAAGTCCATCTGGATCACATCTACTGCTCTGCCCTCATCAACCTTCTTTATTACTTCTCAAAAAACTCAATCAAGTTTGTGAGACATAGTTTCCCATGCACAAAGCCATGTTGACTATCCTGAATCAGTCCTTGCCTTTCCAAAT
Organism: Chiloscyllium plagiosum; assembly: GCF_004010195.1. Lineage (NCBI taxonomy): Eukaryota > Metazoa > Chordata > Chondrichthyes > Orectolobiformes > Hemiscylliidae > Chiloscyllium > Chiloscyllium plagiosum. Next base: position 609 of record NW_025180427.1, on the reverse strand, counting down.
TCATGTACATCCTGTCCCCCAGGATTCCCTCCAACAACTTGCCCACCGGCGAGGTCAGGCTCACCGGTCTATAGTTCCCTGGCTTGTCTTTACCACCCTTCTTAAACAGTGGCACCACGTTTGCCAAACTCCAGTCTTCCAGCATCACACCTGTGACTATCAATGATACAAATATCTCAACAAGAGGCCCAGGAATCACTTCTCGAGCTTCCCACAGAGTTCTCGAGTAACCTGATCAGGTCCTGGGGATTTATCCACCTTTAACCGTTTGAAGACATCCAGCACTTCCTCCTCTGTATATGTGGACATTTTGCAAGATGTCACCATCGATTTCCCTACAGTCTATATCTTCCATATCCTTTTCCACAGTAAATACTGATGCAAAATATTCATTTAATATCTCCCCCATTTTCTGTGGCTCCACACAAAGGCCGCCTTGCTGATCTTAGAGGGGCCCTATTTTCTCCCTAGTTACCCTTTGTCCTTAATCTATTTGTAAAAACACTTTGGATCCTCCTTGATTCTATTTGCCAAAGCTATCTCATGTCCGCGTTTTTCCCTCCTGATTTCCCTCTCAAGTATACTCTAACTTCCTTTATACTCTTCTAA
>NW_025180426.1:0-2370 GCF_004010195.1 Chiloscyllium plagiosum | reverse complement strand
CAAACACAGATGGCCTTGTTGATCTTCAAAGCTCCCTATTCTCTCCCTAGTTACTCTTTTACCATTAATCTCTTTGGATTCTCTTCACTGAGTCAGTATGGGTGGAAGTCTGAAACAGGAAAGGAATAGTCACTATATTGGGAGTTTTCTGTAGACAAAAGTTTCCCTTGAAAAACATTGAACATAGAACATTACAGCGCAGTACAGGCCCTTCGGCCCTCGATGTTGTGCCAACCTGTCATACCAATCTGAAGCCCATCTAACCTACACTATTCCATGTACGTACATATGCTTGTCCAATGACGACTTAAATGTACTTAAAGTTGGCGAATCTACTACGTTTGCAGGCAAAGCATTCCATACCCTTACTACTCTCTGAGTAAAGAAACTACCTCTCAACAGTATACCATTTTCAATACTGTTGAGGGGGACGACTTACCCAGGGTATGCAGTGGGGCCCAGGTCTCTGGCACAGAGCCTGTCCCTGTTGCACAGAAGGGGAGGAGGGAAAGGAGGAGAGTGTTAGTCATTGGGGACTCCATAGTTAGAGGCTCAGATAGAAGGTTTGTTGGGAACAAACGAGAGTCCTGGTTGGTGTGTTGCCTCCCAGGTGCCAGGGTCCGTGATGTCTCAGATCATGTCTTTGGGATCCTGAAGGGAGAGGGTGACCAGCCTCAAGTCGTTGTCCATGTAGGTACCAACGACATCGGTAGACAGAGGGATAGGGATGTAAGGCAGGATTTCAGGGAGCTAGGGTGGAAGCTGAGAGCTAGAACAAACAGAGTTGTTATCTCTGGATTGTTACCCGTGCCATGTGATAGCGAGGCAAGGAATTGTTGCTTGCTAGATGATTATAAATCTTATCTCTTATAATCCTTTCCAAAACCTTTCCTATAACAGAAGTAAGGCTCACTGGTCTATAATTACCTGGGTCATCTCTGCTGCCCTACTTGAACAAAGGCACAACATTTGCAATCCTCCAGTCCCCTGGTACTAAACCTGTAGACAATGACGACTCAAATATCAAAGCCAAAGGCTCTGCTGTCTCCTCCCTAGCTTCCCAGAGTATCCTCGGATAAATCCAATCCGGCCCAGGGAACTTGTCTACTTTCACTCCTTCTAGAATTGATAACACCTCTGCGTAACTAACCTCGATCCTTTCTAGTCTAATATCTTGTACCTCATTCTTCTCCTCTCCTTTTCCTGAGTGAACACCGATGAGAAATGTTCATTTAGCACCTCTCCGATCTCTACAGGGTCCACACACAATGTCCCACTCCTGTCTTTGACTGGCCCTATTCCTACTCCAGTCATCCTTTATCCCTCACATACCTATAGAAAGCTTTAGGGTTCTCCTTTATTCTATTTGCTAAAGGCTGATCGTGTCCTCTCTTTGCTTTTCTTAACTCTCTCTTTAAATCCTTCCTCACTGATCTGTAACTCTCCATCGCCTCATCTGAACCATCTTGTCTCATCAACACACAAGCCTCCTTCTTCTGCTTTTAACAAGAGATGCAATTTCTGTAGTAACCCACGGTTCCCTTACCTTATCACTTCCTCCCTGCCTAACAGGGACATACCTATCAAGGACATGCAATATCTGTTCCTTAAGGGTGATTTAGTAGTTTGGATTAGAAACTGGCTTTCTGGAAGGAGGCAGCGAGTGGTGGTTGATGGAAAATATTCAGTCTGGAGTCCGGTTACTAGTGGTGTGCCACAAGGGTCTGTTTTGGGACCACTGCTGTTTGTCATTTTTATAAATTGCCAGCGGGTGGCACAAGAACTACCAGTAGGGGGTCATTTAGGGGTAAGAAAAACTCAAGTTGAAGTACAAAGATATTTTTACTGGCCTAGACTGCATAAAGGTGTAGTTGAATTTTGCCAGACATGTTGTACATGTCAGGTAATTGGAAAAACCATGGGCAGTAATAAAACCTGCATCTTTAATACCTACTCCTGCATTTGAGGAACCTTTTACAAGAGTCTCAATTGATTGCAAAGGACCCCTATTTAAAATAAAAAGTGAGAATCAGTATTTGTTAACAATGATGGAATTATCCACTAGATTTCCAGAGGCTGTCCCATTACACAATATTATATCTAAAAGGATAGAATATAGAACATTACAGTGCAGTACAAGCCCTTCAGCCCTCGATGTTTCACTGACCTGTCATACCAATCTGAAGCCCATCTAACCTACACTATTCCATGTACGTCCATATGCTTGTCCAGTGACAACATGAATGCACTTAAAGTCAGCGAATCTACTACCGTTTCAGGCAAAGCATTCCATACCCTTACTACTCTCTGAGTAAAGAAACTACCTCAGACATCTGTCTTATATCTATCACCCCTCAATTTAAAGCTATG
>NW_025180425.1:0-2370 GCF_004010195.1 Chiloscyllium plagiosum | reverse complement strand
TAGTGCTTCCTCAGTACCTCAGAAGGTGCTCCCGCAATACCTCAGATAGTGCTTCCTCAGTACCTCAGAATGTGCTTCCTCAATACCTCGAAAGTGCTCCCTCAAGACCTCAGAGAGTGTTCCATCAGTACCTCAGAAAGTGCTCCCTCAATACCTCAGAAAGTGCTCCATCAATTCCTCAGATAGATCTCCATCAGTACCTCTGATAGTGCTTCCTCAGTACGTCAGATAGTGCTCCCTCAATACCTCAGAAAGTGTCTCCTCAGTACCTCAGAAAGTGCTACTTCAATACCTCAGAAAATGCTCCATCAATACCTCAGAGAGTGCTCCCTCAATACCTAAGATAGTTCTGCTTCAATACCTCAGATAGTTCTTCCTCAAAACATCTGAAAGTGCTCATTCAATACCTCAGATAGTTCTCCCTCAATACCTCAGAGAGTGCTCCTCAATACCTCAGATACTTCTCCCTCAATAGCTCAGATAGTGCTCCCTCAATGCCTCAGATAGTTCTCCCTCAATCCCTCTGACAGTGCTCCCTCAATACCTCAGATAGTTCTCCCTCAATGCCTCAGATAGTGCTCCCTCAATACCTCTCAAAGTGCTCCCTCGATACCTCAGATAGTTCTCGCTCAATGCCTCAGATAATGCTCCCACAATACCTCAGATAGTGCTCCCTCAATACCTCAGAAAGTGCTCCCTCAGTAACTCAGATAGTACTCACTCAGAACCTCAGGTAGTGCTTCCTCAGTACGTCAGAAAGTGTTCCCTCAATACCTCAGAAACTGCTCCCTCAGTACCTCAGATAGTTCTCCCTCAGTACCTCAGATATTGGTCCCTCAATGCCTCAGATATTGCTCCCTTAATAGCTCAGAAAATGCTCCCTCAGTACCTCAGATAGTGCTCCCTCAATACCTCAGAAAGTGCTTCCTCAATACATCAGAAAGTGCTTCCTCAATAGCTCAGAACGTGCTCCCTTAATACCTCAGAAAGTGCTTCCTCAGTACCTCAGAAACTGCTTCCTCAGTACCTCAGAAAGAGCTTCCTCAATACCTCAGAAAGTGCTCCCTCAGTACCTCAGATAGTGCTCCCTCTGAACCTCAGAAAGTGCTCCCTCAGTACCTCAGAAAGTGCTTCCTCAATACCTCAGATAGTGCTCCCTCAGTACCTCAGATAGTGCTCCCTCAATACCTCAGAAAGTGCTTCCTCAATACCTCAGAAAGTGCTCCATCAGTACCTCAGAAAGTGCTTCCTCAATACCTCAGAAAGTGCTCCCTCAGTACCTCAGATAGTGCTCCCTCTATACCTCAGAAAGTGCTTCCTCAATACCTCAGCAAGTGCTCCCTCAGTACCTCAGATTGTTCTCCCTCACTACCTCAGAAAGTGCTTCCTCAATACCCTTGAAAGTGCTCCCTCAATACTTCAGAAAGTGGTCCCTCAGTACCGCAGATAGTTCTCCCTCAGTACCTCAGATAGTTCTCACTCAGTACCACAGAAAGTGTTCCCTAAATAGCTCAGAAAGTGCTCCCTCAGTACCTCAGATATTGCTCCCTCAATGCCTCAGATAGTGCTCCCTTAATACCTCAGAAAGTGCTCCCTCAGTACCTCAGATAGTTCTCCCTCAGCACTTCAGATAGTTCTCCCTCAGTACCTCAGTGAGTGCTTCCTGAAGACCTCAGAACTTGTTCCCTCAGTAACTCAGATAGTGCTCCCTCAATACCTCAGAAAGTGCTCCCTCAGTACCTCAGAAAGTGCTTCCTCAATACCTCAGAAAGTGCTCCATCAATACCACAGATAGTTCTCCCTCAGTACTCAGAGAGAGCTTCCTCAATACCTCAGCAAGTGCTCCCTCATTACCTCAGAAAGTGCTCCCTCAATACCTCAGAAAGTGCTTCCTTCAATACCTCAGAAAGTGCTCCCTCAGTACCTCAGGAAGTGCTCACTCAATACCTCAGAAAGTGCTTCCTCTTTCCCTCAGAAAGTGCTTCCTCAATACCTCAGAGTGCTACCTCAGTACCTCAGATAGTGCTCCCTCTCTACCTCAGAAAGTGCTCCCCCAATACCTCAGAAAGTGCTTCCTCAATGCTTCAGAAAGTGCTTCCTCTGTACTTCAGAAAGTGCTCCCTCAGCACCTCAGAAAGTGCTCCCTCAATACCTCAGAAAGTGCTACATCTATACCTCAGATCGTTATCCCTCAGTACCTCAGATAGTGCTCCCTCAATACCCCAGAACTTGCTCCCTCAGTACCTCCGATAGTTCTCCCTCAGTACCTCAGATAGTACTCGCTCAGGACCTCAGATAGTGCTTCCTCAGTACCTCCGAAAGTTCTCCCTCAGTACTTCAGATAGTTCTCCATCAGTACCTCAGAAAGTG
>NW_025180424.1:0-2370 GCF_004010195.1 Chiloscyllium plagiosum | reverse complement strand
AGCAAGTTACAGAAATAGAGAGAGTAGTCGGGACTGGAGGAGGTGACAGAGATTGGCGCTGTTATAGAAGTTTGAAAGCTGAAACACAGGATTATAAGGCATGACATAAATACTTTGTAGAAGACAGAGAACAGAATAGAATAAAAAGATATCAAACTTTATTAACAGCCTCGGAAGAGGCCTGCGTTCACCTGTTGAACTGAGTTTTATTAAAATAGCAGGTGACAGCATGTCATGTTGTTGAAAAAGCCGACACTCATAACTGACCCTCAAAAAAACAGGCAGATCGTCAGTATTGGTTCTCTGAGAGACAGCAGTTTCCCAGTACTGAACATCAAAATATGAGGCATATACTTATTTGTGATTCATTTATAAAGATGCACTCCCTTGACTGGAATGCTGATTATGAATCCCTCCATCAGTCCGACCCTCTGACAGTGCTGAAATACCAAGGTCCTTAACCCTCTGATCAGAAAGCACTCCCTCCTTTCTGACCACATTGCATTGAGGCACGGCCTCCGAATCGACCCTGTTAAAATGTGCCATACACTCAAAACTGAAACTGACAAGAAGGCACCTTCTCAATATTTACTCTCTGATCATAAGGCACTTTCCCTTGTACTGATCCTCAGTGCACCACCAGCTCATTACTGGGCTCTTGGCAGAACTTCACTACCTCTAGAGATGTGATACTTACTCAATTCTGACTATCTTATAATGAGGCATTGCCTCATGGTTTACCCTCAGACAAGGAAGCAATTATTCAGAATTGACGTTTTGACAATGAGCAACTCCCTCATAACTGGCCCTCTGACAATGAGGAACTCCCTTAGAACTGTCCTTCTAGTGGAGTTGAGGAGCTCCCTCACTACTAAGCATATAATTGTGATGTAAATTCTCAGCTCTGACCATCTAACAATGAGACACTACCTCAGTACTTACACACTAGCTACGAAGTCCTCCCTCAGAAGCAACCTTCTCAGAGTACTTCAATTCCTTGGTACTGGTAGTTTAATAATCCTGACCTAATACTAAAAAGGACCAGGCTGACTATTGACTCATTGTTACTCGTGCAATGCCTCAGTTCTGACCCACTGATAATGACAACTCCCCAAGTACTGACTCTTTGACAAACAGGCACTGCCTCATATTGACCCTCTGACAATGAGGCAATCCTTCACTACTGACCCTGAGGAAAAAGAGCCTCCAGTGACTGTCTGCGTGGCAAGTGTATATTCTCCTCGAGTCTACGTGGGTTTGCTCTGGTGCTATATTTTCTTCCCACAATACAACGATGTGAAGGTCATGCGAATTGACTGTGAGAAATTGTCCATGGTGTTCAGTGACGTGTAGCTTTGGTGCATTAGTCAGATGTAAATGGAGAGCAATAGGATAGGGGGATGTGTCTGGGTGGGTTCAACTTCAAAGCGATGGTGCGGATTTGTAGTCCATGACCAAATATTGCATCGTCCAAATTTCATTCCTGCTTGTCTCTGTAACATCCTGCCTATTATAAACAAATATTACCTGTTAGAGGTTTCACTACTGCTTTGCTCTTATATCCCGCAGATCGTAAAAAAAAAAATCCCTTCCAGATATTATTCCTGCTTGTCTCTGTAGCATCCCGCAGGCCTTAAAAAATCTATGACCTCTTCCAGGTTTCACTCCTGCTTGTCTCTGTAACATCCTGCAGATTATAAGCAACTATTACCTCTGAGAGATACCACTCCTGCTTTGCTCTGTAACATCGTGCATACCATGAACAACTATTACCTCTTCCAGATTTCATTCCTGCTTGTCTCTGTAGCATCCTGCCGACCATAAACAACTATTACATCTTCAAGTTTTAACCCCAGCCTGTCTCTGTAAAAATCCTGCAGTCCATTAACAACTATTACCTCTTCAAGATTCCATTCCTGCTTGTCTCTGTAACATCCTGCAAATGACAAACAACTATTACCTCTTGCAGTGTCACTCCTGCGTCTCTCTGTACCATCCTGCAGACCGTAAACAACAATTGCTGATACAACATTTTTCTTGTCCGTGTCTCTGTACCATCCTGTACACTATAAACAACTATTACATCTTCCGGATTTCATTCCTGCTCATCACTGTAACATTGTGCACACCATGCACACGTACAAACCTTTTCCAGGTTTCATTTCCCCTTGTCCCTATAACATCCGACAGAACGTAAACAACTAGTACATCTTCCAGATTTCGTCCCTGCATGTCTCCTTAACATCTTGCAGTCCATAAACAACTATTAACTCTTCCAAATTCCATTCCTACTTGTCTCTGTAACATTCTGCAGATTATAAACAACTATTACCTCTGAGAAATTTCACTCCTGCTTTGCTCTGTAACATC
>NW_025180423.1:0-2370 GCF_004010195.1 Chiloscyllium plagiosum | reverse complement strand
TGGGCTTCAAACAACTGGGAAGCTAAAAATTCTTCCAACCACAACCATCTCAAAGATATCAAAGTAAAAATGAAAATCCATCAATAATTGTCTCAGTTACACGCTGAAAAACTGAAGTAATCTCACTGGTAGAGTCAGCAACGGGACAGATTGTAGATTGGGAATGCAGAGACCTTGATAAGCAGATCAGGAAAATCAAAGGGGTCCACAACTCATTCGCTTAACCTGGAAAAGAGAGAGAAAGCAATGACGCAGATACTTATGACCAGGGACTTTCAGATTTATGTTTTATTCAATGGCACACTTAGAGATTTTACAAAACATATTGGGCTGATTGCGTGAGAAAGATGTGATTATTCTCACCTTCACCAGAGTGACGGCAGCGCTGCAGAAAATACTCAGGAAGAACAAGGTGATGAATGTGGAAGCAGTTGTCCAGATGTTGCTGTTATCATCCTCATAGTCTTCAATCCAAGTGCGAACTATTGAATCTATGAATATAAAGCCGCGAGAAAGCATTTAGATTCTTTATTGATCCAGATCGATCTATCTGCATCCAAGTCATGTAACTAGAGACCATTACATCTTCATAAAGAAGTCAGGTATTTCTCAAGTGTGATTCTTATCTGTATCGATTAGTGCATTATTGACTCTCAGCAAGAAATTACAAATACTAACTGCACATGTTCTTTCTTCGTTGTCCATGTCAGAACGTTTTAAATTATTTTTCTTTTCATCTATTATTTAAGGATATTATTATTTGAGGAATGCTTATTACGAATGATGATTTTAATTAAATCATAATATTTTAAATATAGGCTGTGACAGCACTTTAGTTGGAAATTGTGGCCATTACTGAATAAAAGTTCAAATGTGATTCTCATCTTTATGTATTGGTGACCAATTGCTTGGTAAATCGTGAATATAAGTGACATCACAGCCAGGACATTGCTTCATATTTTTGTTTGTAGGATCTGTATATTTAGGAATCAGTTTTTGTACATGTGTCCCTTAATTTATTTGATCTACTGCTTGGTGTGTTTGGTTTTCCTTTAATGTTTGCGAGTGTGGTTTTGAGAGTCTCTTACTTCACTCTTGCCCATGTTGGAGTCTGTGCATGGATAAACATATTCCTGTTCCTTTACCGCTGGTGTGCTCATGTGTTTGTGCACCTAAACTTTGGTCTTTTCACATTATGTAAGCATCATCATGCTAATATGCCACTTCGTTGCTGCCTATGCTTATCTCGTAATGTCTTTGTGAGTGTTCACTTTTCATTAGTGCTATCTAAAGTGTGTGCTTATGTGTCTGTTTCAGATCCTACCTAAACTAGGTTATTTTCATGTTTATGCTTAATAAATGTTAGCATGCAATGTTATGTTTTGATGGATGTTTATATTTATATGATGATGATTGCTTGTGTGGCAATCTTTCCCAAACCATCTCCTGATAAGCTTTTTTGTGCTACTGTTTGTTGATACTTGCTGATGCTTGTGCCCATTATCCTTATTTAATAAACGCCCCTCTATTTGTTGATCTATGCACTTGTGTGTCTGCATGTGAGACTCTGAATTTGTGTGTACGTGTGATATGGTATACATGCTGATCAACGTGGTTTAAAAATAATTAAGATGCCTCTGTCATCGTATGTTTGTGATTCTGAAAATGGGGAAATAATATTTATCTCTGTGCACTTACGTGCCTTTGTGAGTCGACATGTGGAAGGACATTTTTCGGAATTTGTATCTGTAGTTCATGTGTGTATGTCTGTATGCATTGTGCTGTATGAATGTATATGTATTCATGCCCATTTGTGTGTTAACGTGTGTCTATGTTTCTCATGGTTATGTGTGAGTACTCCTGTTCATTTGTGCAAATGATTTTCTTTCGGTGTATGTGAGTTTTTGTATGAGCTTAGGTGAGTGTTCAAGTACCACTTTCATGTGTGGCTTTGTGCGAGTAGGCGTGTGTGACGCCTTATCTATATGCACATTTGAGTGTGCACATTTACGGGTTGCACCTGAACCAGAAGGGCACCAATATCCTGGGGGGTAGGTTTGCTAGCACTCTTCGGGGGGGTTTAAACTAATTTGGCAGGGGGATGGGATCCGGACTTGTAGTCCAGCAAGTAGGTTAGCTGTTTGTCAGGATGCCCAAGACTGTAGGGAGGCTGTGGAGAAGGTAGCACTGACAGGGACTACTTGCGGACACAGAGATGGGCTCAAGTGCGTATACTTCAACGCAAGGAGTATCAGAAATAAGGTGGGTGAACTTAAGGCGTGGATCGGTACCTGGGACTACGATGTTGTGGCCATCACGGAAACGTGGATAGATGTGTGACAGGAATGGCTGTTGGAGGTTCCTGGTTAC
>NW_025180422.1:0-2370 GCF_004010195.1 Chiloscyllium plagiosum | reverse complement strand
TAGGATTCGTCAGAGTCAGCATGGATTTACAAATGGGAATATACTGACTGGCTGGCTGACAGGAAGCAAACAGTAGTGATAAACGCTTCCTTTCGGAATGGCAGGCAGTGACTAGTGGGGTACCACAAGGTTCGGTGCTGTTTACAATATACATTAATAATATAAATGAACATATTAAAAGTAATATTAGCAAATTTGCTGTTGACACAAAGCTGGGTGGCAGGGTAAAATGTGAGGAGGATGTTATGAGAATACAGGTTAACTTGGACAGGCTAGGTGAGTGGACGGTTGCAAAGCAAATGCAGTTTAATGTGGATAACTGTGTGGTTATCCACTTTGGAGGTAAGAACAGGAAGGCAGATTACTATCGAAAAGGAGTCAAGTTTGGTAAAGGGGAAGTACAACGTGATCTCGGTATCCTTGTACATCAGTCAATGAAAACAAGCATGCAGGTACAGCAGGTAGTGAAGAAAGCTCACTGCATGCTGGCCCTCATAACAAGATGAATTGAGTATAGGAGCAACGAGGTCCTTCTGCAGCTGTCGAGGGCCCTGGTAAGACCGCACCTTAAGTATTGTGTGCAGTTGTAGTCTCCACATTTGAGGAAGAACATTGTGGCTATTGAGGGAGTGTTGGGTAGGTTCATGAGGTCAATTCCCGGAATGGCGGAATGATCATATGTTGAAAGATTGGAGCGACTGAGCTTGTATTCCAGAAGGCAGTGGAGGCCAAGTCTCTGGATACGTTCAAGAAAGAGATGGATAGGGCTGTTAAAGATAATGGAATCAAGTAATACGGAGATAAAACAGGAACAGGATACTGATTGTGGATGATCAGCCATGATCATAATGAATGGTGGTGCTGACTCAAGGGCAGCATGGCCGATTCCTGCACCGATTGTCTATTGTACCTTTTCAGTCCGATCTCATTCTGTGCCTTACCCTTGCCTGCCTTGCCTGTCTAACTTCTCAACTGTACCAGCCGCAGACTTACCTCCTTTCTCACTGCCTCTTTAGGTTTACCCCCCACTCCCTCACTGGTTTAATGCCTCCCGTGTAGCACTAGCAAATCTCCCTGCTTGGATATTAGACACCTTCCTATTCAGGTGTAATCCATCCTTCTTATGCAGAGATTCCAATGATCCAAAAATGTGAATCCTTCTCCCCTGTATCAGATCCTTGGCCACGCATTCATCTGCCGTACCCTGCTAGTCCTACTCTCACTAGCATGAGGTACCGGGAGTAATCCAGATATTACTACCGACAAGGACCTGCTTATTATCCTCCAAGGCTAATTTGCAATATTCTCTCATCAGGACTTCATCCTTTTCTCTTATGTCATTGGTACCAATGTACAGCGACCTCCCACTGATCATTCTCTCCTTTCAGAATACTCTGCACCCTCAGAGCCATCCTTCACCCAGACAGTAGGGAGACACCACCCCATTCTGCTGTCTCACTGTTAGCTACAGAAACTGCAGTCTGTGCTGCAGACGAGAGAGCCCCCTATCACCATCGATCGTGTGGAACTGGATATACCTCACATTACACTATATCTATTACACTCGGAACTTGGCTGTCAGTGCGATAGTCCCCTGAGACTCTGTGACCCCCGACTCTTTCCAAAACAGTATACTTGTTTGAGATGGAAATAACCACAGGTGACTCCTGCACTACTTACCCTCCACTCCTCCCTTTCCGAGAAGGAACCCATCTACCTGACTAGATCGGCAGTTTTCCTACCTTTCTGCAACTGCCACCTATCACACCCCCCAGCTCCTGTAAATTCTTCATTACCTTTAAACATCGCTCTATCTGGTCCATGAAATCCTACAGGATTTGCATCCTCACCTCCTGCAGACAATCAGGATCACTGAAACTTTCCTTAATCTCCTACATCCAACAGGAAGAGCACATCACTGTACAAATGGCCATCGCTGCACCTTAACGGTCCACAGACCCAGAAAAAGGCACACAGTCTTACAGCTTTACAAAACACTACTCTAGAATAAATTAGTACCAATATTTTATATTAAAAAACTTAATCAAAGTATCATAAGATGTGTATTTAAAGAAATAAACCATCACGCTCCTGAATGTTGTAGCTTCACTAAAATAAAACAGACTAAGATTTATCTTTGAAGAGACCGAAACCCACAGAGCTGTGAGTCACAGATGAATAGCACTAAACAGAACCTTCGCTCAAATTTGTCCATGTCGACCAGATATCCGAACCTAATCTTATCGCTCTTGCCAGCACCCGAGCCATATGCCTCTAAATCTTTCCTATTCATGTCAATTATCCAAATGCCTTGAAAATGCGATAATTGTCAGCCTACACCACTTCTTCTGGCAGCTTATTCCATACACG
>NW_025180421.1:0-2370 GCF_004010195.1 Chiloscyllium plagiosum | reverse complement strand
GAGGCCTCACTCTCTCAGCGGAGCAGATAAGGGCTGTTTGGCAGTGGCTGCTTGAAGGCTCGGTGACGTTTTTTTAACGGTTAAAATTTGAAAGTTTTTTTTTAAAGAAAAGCGCGGAGCAGACCCGGAAGCTGGTGTATCGGCAAGCTTACCTGGGTAGGTTTTTTTCCCCTACAAAAGCGCGCAGCTCCAAGGCCTAGACCTCACTCTCTCAGCGGAGCAGGTAAGGACTGTTTGGCAGTGGCTGCTTGAAGGCTCGGTGACGTTTGTTGAACGGTTTAAATTCTAAAGTTTTTTTAAAAGAAAGCGCGGAGCGGACCCACAAGCTGGTGTAGCGCAAGCATACCGGGGTAGGATTTTTCTGTATAAAAGCGTGCAGGTTTCAGGGTTTAAAGGTTTTAGTCGGGTCAGAGGAGGGGGTAAAAGAAGGGAAGGTGTGACATTGCTTGTCAAAGATACTATTACAGCGGTGGAAAGGACGATGGATGAAGACTCGCCATCTGAGGTAGTTTGGGCTGAGGTTAGGAATAGGAAAGGTGAGGTAACCCTGTTAGGAGTTTTCTACAGGTCTCCTAATAGCCCTAGAGACGTAGAAAAAAGGATTGCGAGGATTATTCAGGAGAAGAGTGAAAGTACTAGGGTGGTTTTTATGGGGGACTTGAACTTTACAGATATTGACTGGGAAAGCAATAGTTCGAGTTCGTTAGATGGGTCCGTGTTTGTCCAATGTGTGCAGGAGGGTTTCCTGACACAATATGTAGACAGGCCAACAAGTGGTGAGGCCATTCTGAATTTGGTTCTGGGTAACGAACAAAGCCAGGTGTTAGAATTGGAGGTAGGCGAGCACTTTGGGGACAGGGACCACAATTCGGTGACTTTTACTCTAGTGATGGAGAGGGATAAGTGTGGACTGCAGGGCAAGAGTTATAGCTGGGGGCAGGGAAATTATGATCAGGTGAGGCACGACTTAGGATTCGTGGCTTCGAAAAGTAGGCTTCAAGGGAAGGGCGCAATTGAAATGTGGAGCTTGTTCAAGGAGCAACTATTGAGTGTCCTTGATAAGTATGTACGTGTCAGGCAGGGAGGAAAGGGTCGTGTGGGGGAGCCGTGGTTTAATAAGGAATTGGAATCCCTTGTTAAATGGAAGAGGGCGGCCTATGTAAAGATGAGGCGTGAAGGTTCAATTGGGGCGATTGAGAGTTATAAGGTAGCCAGTAAGGACCTGAAGAGAGAGCTAAGAGCAGCAAGGAGGGTACATGAAAGGTCCTTAGTTGGTAGGATTAGGGAAAACCCTAAGGCTTTCTATAGGTATGTTAGGAATAAAAGAATGACTAGGGTAGGAATAGGTCCAGTCAAGGATAGTAGTGGGAAGTTGCGTGTGGAGGCTGAAGAGATTGGGGAGACACTGAATGAATACTTTTCGTCATTATTCACTCAAAAAACAGGACATTGTTGCCGATGTGAATACTGAGTCACAATTAATTAGAATGGACGGCTTTGAGGTATGTAGGGAAGAGGTGTTGGAAATTTTGGGAAGGGTGAAATTCGATATGTCCCCTGGGCCTGATGGCATTTATCCTAGGATTCTCTGGGGAGCAAGGGAGCAGATTTCTGAGCCATTGGCCTTGATTTTTATGTCTTCGTTGTCTCCAGGAATAGTGCCAGAAGACTGGAGGATTTATGAACATCTGGATAGGAATAATGTGATCAAGGATAGTCAGCATGGTTTTGTGAAGGGCAGGTCGTGCCTCACAAACCTTGTCGAATTCTTTGAGAAGGTGACTAAGGAGGTGGACGAGGGTAAAGCGGTAGATGTGGTGTATATGGAGTTTTGTAAGGCGTTTGATAAGGTTCCCCATGGTAGGCTACTGCAAGAAATACGGAGGTATGGCATTGAGGGTGAATTAGAGGTTTGGATTAGGAATTGACTGGCTGGAAGAAGACAGAGGGTAGTAGTTGATGTTAAAGGTTCATCTTGGAGTGCAGTAACGAGCGGTGTTCCGCAAGGATCTGTTTTGGGACCATTGCTGTTTGTCATTTTTATAAACGACCTGGAGGAGGGACATGAAGGTTGGGTGAGCAAGTTTGCGGATGATACGAAAGTCGGTGGAGTTGTTGACAGTAAGGAAGGATGTATCAGTTTACAGCGGGACATTGATAAGCTGCAGAGCTGGGCAGAAAGGTGGCAAATGGAGTTCAATGTAGGTAAGTGTGAGGTGATTCACTTTGGTAAGAGTAACAAGACGATAGGGTACTGAGCTAATGGTAGTGTGGATGAGCAGAGGGATCTTTGTGTCCATGTACACAGATCTCTGAAAATTGACACCCAGGTAAATTGTGCTGTGAAGAAGGCATATGGCGTACTGGCTT
>NW_025180420.1:0-2369 GCF_004010195.1 Chiloscyllium plagiosum | reverse complement strand
TTACTTTCCTCGCTCTGTAACATCTCCAGCCTTGCTTTCCTATCTCTGTAAATCTCGTGCCTTGCTTTCCTCTCTCCCTGTTGCTTCTCCAGCCTTGCTTTCCTATTTCTGTAACATCTCTAGCCTTGCTTTCCAATCTCCGTAACATCGCCAGCCTTGCTTTCCTCTCTCTGCAGCATCTCCAGCCTTGCTTTCCTATCTCTGTAACAGCACCAGCCATGCTTTTCTAACTTTGTAACATCTCCAGCCTTGCTTTCCTATCCCTTAAATCTATCCAGCCTTGCTTTTCTCTCTGTAACGTCTCCAGCCTTGATTTCCTCTCCATGTAAAATTTCCAGCATTGCTTTCCTCTAGCTAGAACTGCTCCTGCTTTGCTTTCCTATCTCTATAACATCTCCTCCCTTGCCTTCCTCTCTCTGTAACATCTCCAGTCTTGCTCTCCTATCTCTGTATCCTCACCAGCCTTGCTTTCCACTCTCTGTAACATCTCCAGCCTTGCTTTCCCATCTCCGTAATATCTCTAGACTGACATTTCCTCTTTCTGTCACATCTCCAGCCTTGCTTTCCTTTCTCTGTAAAATCTCCAGCCTTGCTTTCCTCTCACTGAAACATCTCCAGCCTTGCTTTCCCCTCTCTGTATCATGTGCAGCAGTGCTTTCATATCTCTGTAACATTTCCAACGTTGCTTTCCTTCCTCTGTAACATCTCCAACATTACCTTCGTCTCTCCCTGTGGTATGTCCAGCCTTGCTTTCCTCTCCCTGTAACATCTCCTGCCTTGCTTTCATCTCCCTTCAACATCTCAAGCGTTTCTATCCTCTCTCTCTAACCGCTCCAGCAATGCGTTCCTCTCTCTGTAGTCTCACCAGTCTTGCTTTCCTATCTTTGTAACCTCAACAGCCTTGCTTTCCTATCTCTGTCAAATCTCCAGCCTTGCTTTCCTATCTCTGTAACATGTCCAGCGTTGCTTTCAATTCTCTTTAACATCTCCAGCCTCACCGTCCTCTCTTTGTTACCTCCCCAGCCTTGCTTTCCTCTCTCTGGAACCTCACCAGCCTTGCTTACCTCTCTCTTTAACACCTCCAGTCTTGGTTTCCTATTTCTATAAAGTCTCCAGCATTCCTTTCCTATCTCTGTAACATCTCCAACCTTGCTTTCTTCTCTCGATAACATTTCCAGTCTTACCGTCCACTCTCTGTAACCTCTCCAGCCTTGCTTTACTCTCTGTACCCTCACCAGCCTTGCGTTCCTGTCTCTGAAACATCTCCAGCCTTACTTTCCTCTCTCTGTAACATCTCCAGCCTTGCTTTCCTATTTCTGTCACCTCTCCTGCCTTGCTTTCCTATCTCCGTAACATCGCCAGCCTTACTTTTCTCTCTCTGTAAAATCTCCTGCCTTGCTTTCCTCTCTCCCTGTTACGTCTCCAGCCTGGCTATCCTATTTCTGTAACATCGCCAGCCTTACTTTCCTCTCTCTGTAACATCTCCTGCCTTGCTTCCCTCTCTCCCTGTTACGTCTCCAGCCTTACTTTCCTCTCTCTGTAACATCTCCAGCCTTGCTTTCCTATCTCTGTAACAGCACCAGCCATGCTTTTCTAACTTTGTAACATCTCCAGCCTTGCTTTCCTATCTCTTTAACATAACCAGCCTTGCTTTTCTCTCTGTAACGTCTCCAGCCTTGCTTTCCTCTCCATGTAAAATTTCCAGCATTGCTTTCCTCTAGCTAGAACTGCTCCTGCTTTGCTTTCCTATCTCTATAACATCTCCTCCCTTGCCTTCCTCTGTCTGTACCATCACCAGCCTTGCTTTCCTATCTCTGTAACATCTCCATCCTTGCTTTCCTCTCTCTCTGTGACGTCCGCAGCCTTGCTTTCCTTTCTCAGTAGCATCTCCAGCCTTGCTTTCATCTCTCTCTGTCAAATCTCCATCATTGCGTTCCTCTCTGCCGGTAACATCTCCAGCCTTGCTTTCCTATCTCTGTAACATCTCCAGTCTTCTTTCCCATCACTGTAACATCTCCAAAATTTCTTTATACCTCTGTGTAACATCTCTAGCCTTGCTATCCTCTCTATCTGTAACATCTCCAGTCTTGCTTTCCTATTTTGTAACCTCACCAGCCTTGCTTTCCACTCTCTGTAACATCTCCAGCCTTGCTTTCCCATCTCCGTAATATCTCTAGACTGACATTTCCTCTTTCTGTCACATCTCCAGCCTTGCTTTCCTTTCTCTATAAAATCTCCAGCCTTGCTTTCCTCTCACTGAAACATCTGCAGCCTTGCTTTCCCCGCTCTGTATCATGTGCAGCAATGCTTTCCTATCTCTGTAACATCTCCAACAGTGCTTTCCTTCCTCTGTAACATCTCCAACATTA
>NW_025180419.1:0-2369 GCF_004010195.1 Chiloscyllium plagiosum | reverse complement strand
ACTTTCCCTGCCTTATTTTCCAAGAAGAAATAAAGTTGAGTCACAGACCAGATAAGCCAGGGTCTGTGTGGCAGGACAGGCATGATAGGTCGAATATCTACGTGTGCCTGTGTTTAATGGGTGTTTGTGTGAGTGTGTATGTGTGTGTGTGTGTGTGTTTCTGTCTATCTGTGTTTTTGTGATTTAGTGTATTAATGTGTTTAGCATTGCATCTGCGTTTCTGAGCATTTGAGTTTCTGTTGTTTTGGTAGTGAATCCACTGAAATGGGGATCAAAATGTCCTTCCTCACTTCTTCACACCACCTCCGTCTGTCCCTCCATCTTGTGTTTAAAATGATGTAATATGACCCTCTGCTGGTCACTTCAAACCACTGCAGAAAGAGCAGCTTTTGTTTTGGAAAAGGTATCAAATTCAGTAACTTTCTGACATTTGAATCGACTTGCCTTTATTGTTGTTTGCACCCTAATGAATGTAGTGAAAAGTTTGAAGTGTCTTCGCTTATGGTGACATCTTAGGTGCAAGATACCGAGGTATAGATATGAACCTACTTGATACAAAATTGAAAAAAATAGAAATTAAAGTCCAGAAGAGTAATAAGAAAAATAACACATTCAATTTACATTCCCTATCACCCTAGTCTGCGCCGACATCGAGCCCCCAGACCGTGCTGGGCCCAGTCTCCAGGCAACGCTGGGCCCAGCCTCCAGACTGGAAGAGGCCCAGTCTCCAGACGGCACCAGACCACACTGTGCAGAGTCTCCAGACAGCACCAGGCCCAGTCTTCATACCTCACTGCGCCCAGTTTCCAAACAGCACCGGTTTGAGTCTCCAGGCTGCAGCGGGCTGCGTCAACAGACCATACCATGCCCAGTCTCCAAACAACAGCGGGCCCAGTCTCCAGACTGAAGAAAGCCCAGTCTCCAGACTACATCAATGCCATTCTCAAGACACCTTGCCAAATCAACAAACCTCAACAGGCCCTGTCTCCAGACCACACTGGGGGCAATCTCCGGTCAGCACCAGGGCAGTCTCCAGACTGAACTGGTCCCTGTGTCCAGACTGCACTGGGCCCAGTCTCTAGACCGCGTTTGGCCCAGTCTCCAGACCGCACCAGGCACAATCTCCGGTCTGCACCAGTCCCAAACTGCAGTCCGCAACAGTCCCAATCTCCAAACTGCACCTGTCCCAGTCTCCAGACCAGACCTGGCCCACTCACCAAACCTCAACAGGCCCAGTCTCCAGACCGCACCAGGCCGAGTTATCAGGCCACACCTGACCCAGTCTCCAGGACACACTGGACCCTGTCTCCGTGCTGCACTGTGCTTTAAATTTCGATGCCTCACCTCCCCACAACACGCTTCCCAATGGCACTCACCTTCTCCATTCCTCTCGGACTAACTTGGAAAGGTTAATTTCAGAATACAGAGAAAAAGAGAAAAAGAAACAATGGCCAAGCAGAGAAGCTCCGGCTGGAAGATTTTGATTCTGCCACCATCTTTAGGGCATTTTGCGGCTGTTTCCTTCTTCAAAGAATGACTTTGAAGACTAAAATCTGTTTTTTATCCAATTCCTTGCAAAGCTGTCTCCGAGATATTATCAGAAAGAAATGGATATGCCCATATATGGACCGTGTGCTGTCATTGAGTTTGTTTCAGGGCTTTACAATCCATTCTCACTGTAATTTGGAAAAGCATTGGAAGTTCGAGGAAGTGCCAGAAAATTCATTAAACATCTTCCAAACTGAATTACTCAGAGTGGCTTGGATACAGTTCTTCTGGTGTGGTCTGAAAAGCTCCCCATTCTGGACAGATATCTGTTCCACGTGTATACACCAATGCACTGTGGTCGGCATAGCTTCCTGTGCAAAACAAATATGTCGTCCTTTTTTATCAATGCCCTGCAGTGGTCTGCACAGCGACCTGTGCTGGACAAATATCTAGTCCAGGTTTACATGTCAGTGCACTGCTGTGGTACTGTCAGCACCCAGTGCTGAACAGATGTCCAGTCCATGTTTACAGATCCATACACGGCTGTAGTCTGCACAGCTCCCGGTGCTGTACAGACATCTCGCCCGGATTTATAGATCAGTGCAGTTCTGTGGTCTGCACAAATGTCAGTACTGGCAGATATCTGGTCCGGGCTTATCGCTCAATGCACTGCTGTGGTCTGCACAGCTCCCTGCCCTGGACAGATACCTAGTCGAGATGTATAGTTCAAAGCACTAGTTTGATCTGCACAGTTTTTCGCAGCCGGCAGATACCTGGGTTGGATGACTAGATCTTGATCTACGCAGAGCTCCGCGCTGAACATATATCTCCTCTGTGTTAATAACTCTCGATAGTGGATTCAGACAGCGGAACCATTTCAG
>NW_025180418.1:0-2369 GCF_004010195.1 Chiloscyllium plagiosum | reverse complement strand
GGACCGGGATATCATAGCAATTACAGAAACATGGCTAAGGGATGGGCAGGACTGGTAGCTTAATGTTCCAGGATACAAATGCTACAGGAAGGACAGAAAGGGAAGCCAGAGAGGAGGGGGAGTGGCATTTTGATAAGGGATAGCCTTACAGTTGTGCTGAGGGAGGATATTCCTGGAAATACACCTAGGGAAGCTATTTGGGTTGATCTGAAAAATAAGAAAGGCATGATCACCTTATTGGAATGGTATTATAGACCCCCTAATAGTCAGCGGGAAATTGAGAAATAAATTTGTAAGGATAACTCAGTTATGTGTAAGAATAACAGGGTGGTTATGATAGGGGATTTTAACTTTGCAAACATAGACCAGGATTGCCATAGTGTTAAGGGTTTAGATGGAAAGGGATTTGTTAAGTGTTTATGGGCAGCATGGTGACTAAATGGTTACTACTGCTGCTTCACAATGCCAGGGACTTGGGTTTGATACCTGTCTCAGGTGACTGGTTGTGTGGAGTTTGCACACTCTCCTGTGTGTGTGCGGGTTTCCTTCGGGTGCTCTGGTTTCCTTCCATCATCTAAAGATGTGTACATCAGGTGGATTGGTCAAGCTAAACTGCCTACAATGTTCAGGGATGTGGAGGTTAGGTGCATTAATCAGGAGAAATGTAGAATAATAGGGTAAGGGTGGGATACTCTTCAGAGCGTTGGTGTGGACTTGTTGGGCTGAAGGGCCTGTTTCCACACTGTAGGAATTCTAATTCTGTAGCAGAAAATTTTCTGATTCAATATGTGGATGTACCGACTAGAGAAGGTGCAAAACATGACCTATTCTTGGGAAATAAGGTAGGACACGTGACTGAGTTGTCAGTGGGGGAGTACTTTGGGGCCAGTGACCCCAAAGATTCTATTACTTCTAAAAAGGTGATGGAAAAGGATAGACCAGATCTAAAAGTGGAAGTTCTAAATTGGAGGAAGGCGAATTTTGACGGTATTAGGCAAGAACTTTCAAAAGCTAATTGGGGTCAGATGTTTGTAGGTAAAGGGACGGCTGGAAAATGGCAAGCCTTCAGAAGTGAGATAATGAGTGATCAGAGACAGTATATTCCTGTTAGGGTGAAAGAAAAGCCTGGTAGGTGTAGGGAATGTTGGATGACTAAAGAAATTGAGGGTTTGATTTCGAAAAAGAAGAATGCATATGTCAGGTATTGACAAGACAGATACGGTGAATCCTTCGAAGAGTATTAAGGCAGTAGGAGTATACTTAAGAGGGAAATCAGGAGGGCATGAGATAGCTTTGGCAAATAGGGTTAAGGAGAATCCAAAGGGTTTTTACAAATACATTAAGGACAAAAGGGTAACTTGGGAGAGAATAGGGCCCCTCAAAGATCAGCAAGGCAGCCTTTGTTTGGAGCTGCAGGAGATGGGGCAGACACTAAACGAGTATTTTGCATCAGTGTTTACTGTGGAAAAGGACATGGAAGGTTTGAATGTAGGGAAATAGATGGTGACATCTTCAAAATGTCCTTATTTCAGTGGAGGAAGTGCTGGATGTGTTGAAACACATAAAATTGGATAAGGATCTGATCAAGTGTACCCTTGAACTCTGTAGGAAGCTGGGGAAGTGACCGCTGGGTCCCTCGCTGAGGTATTTGTATCATCAATAGTCACGAGTGAAGTGCCCTAAGACTGGAGATTGGCTAACGTGGTGCCACTGTTTAAGAAGGGTGGTAAGGAGAAGCCAGGGAACTATAGACCAGTGAGCCTGATGTCAGTGGTGGGCAAGTTGTTGGAGGGAATCCTGAGGGACAGGATGTACATGTATTTGGAAAGGCAAGGACTGATTAGGAATAATCAACATGGCTTTATCCATGGGAAATCATGTCTCACAAACTTGATTGAGTTTTTTGAAGAAGTAACAAAGAGGATTGATGAGGGGCAGAGTGATGGACGTGATCTATAGGACTTCAGTAAGGCACTCGACAAGGTTCCCCATGGGAGACTGGTCAGCGAGGTTAGATCTCATGGAATACAGGGAGAACTAGCCATTTGGATACAGAATTGGCTCGAAGGTAGAAGACAGAGGATGGTGGAGGGTTAATTTTCAGACTGGAGGTCTGTGACCAGTGTGGTGCCACAAGGATCAGTGCTGGGTCCACTACATTTCTTCATTTATATAAATGATTTTGATGTGACCATAAGAGGTATAGTTAGTAAGTTTGCAGATGACACCAAAATTAGAGGTGTAGTGGTCAGCGAAGAAAGTTACCTCAGATTACAATGGGATCTTGATCAGATGGGCCAATGGCCTGAGAGGTGACAGATGGAGTTTAATTTAGGTAAATGCGAGGTACTGCATTTTGGGATAGCAAA
>NW_025180417.1:1346-2369 GCF_004010195.1 Chiloscyllium plagiosum | reverse complement strand
TAATAGGCTGTGAACAATCCATTTTGTTCAGGTTGGAAGAGGGGGCTTTTCTTGAGGCGAATTAACTTCCACACTTTGTTTTTAAAATTCTTGGGTTCCTTTTAAATCTTTCCCCTCTCACCCTAAACCTGTGCCCTCTCGTTTGGGATTCTCCCTCCCCTGCGGCAGAGACAGGCAACAGGAATGAGATGTCCAGTCACAGGGGAAAAAAAATTGAGACTCCCGCCTTTTTTCTCCCAAATTGGCAATTGGACACAAACTCTGTCAATAACAACCGGCGCCGGTCGCCATTGGTCAGGGCTGCGGTTTTCTCATCGACTCAGCGGGCGGTTTCTGACGGAGGGAGGGGGGCAGACAGGCACCGTTTACCTCAGAAAATACCTTTAAAATACATTTCAAATTAAAGTCGGAACTTTTCAAACAAAAGTTGTGAAGAAAAGGAGACAGTCCCCGGTGGGGTTTCTTGTTTATGTGTGTATAAGGGGAGGTGACGGTTACCGGGTGAACGAGAAAACAAATTAAAAATGTCGGCGGTGGAGGAGAGAGAGCCGGCGCCCGCGGCTTCTTCGGCGGCGGGAGGTGGAGGAGCGGCGGCGGGGGGTAAAGTCCGGCGGAACACAAGCTGGAGGAGAGGCTGCACTCGGTACTGTGCTGGACCGTGAGCCTGGAGCTACCCCCGGCTTCACTCTACCAGGTACCGGGCTGGGCTGAGGGGGAACCCGGGGGATAAGGCGGATCGCCATTAGCCTGGAGCCACAATCACTCCCATTCCAAAAACAAACATAATTTCTATTAGAATCACCATCTAATCCTCCATACATCTTCTATAATCTATGTAGGAGGGCAGGCTGTACCATCTGACTGAACTGTTCCGATATTCAATTGTGTATAATGTATAGATATCTTTTTAAATAAAATATACAATGTTATTTAACACATTGGATATGAAATACTGTGATCATGGGATTTGCAGCACTTCACAGCGCTGTAGAAGGTCACAGGCAATATTGTGTACGAGAGCCT
>NW_025180417.1:0-1267 GCF_004010195.1 Chiloscyllium plagiosum | reverse complement strand
GGGTACTAATTAATCTTTCTACCAAATCCAGCATTTTGTTGAAGAGCTTCATTTCTTTGCGATTGTCATCTTCCAAAGAATCAACCTACCCAGTATTTAAATGGACATGTGCATATGTATAGTTATGTATGAATGCTGGAAATCTTTTATTTTAAAAAATCCTTTAGTATATTTCCTGTTCTCCATGCATGGCGAATTGGACGTGTTTGATTTCTTTTTCTTGCAAGTGTTGTGAAAAATAGTCTGATCATATAAAAGTCGACCCTAGTTCTTCATAGACAACAGACCCATGTTTTTGAGACAGTGTGATGGCCGTCATGTTCCACTCCAGCTCTGCAGTCTGTCGGTTGTTCGGCTCTGTTCCTGTCTTCCAGTCCGTTGTCTGTATGTTCCACTCAGTTTTCAGAATTACCATAATTTTTTTTGCTTTATTCATCAGTTGAGCTTCTGCTTATGATATGGTATGAATCTTGACAGGCATGAATTTCAGCCCTTCAAGTAGTATCCAAGTAACAGTCAACCCCCTAAATTTAACCTTAAAAAGTAGTCAAACATTTGACTATTACTTGAGTATATACGATATAAATGAATTAATGTTCATTGCTTCTTCGCTTTACGCTATTTTGCCTTATGAAAGGTTTCATAGGAACGCTCCACTTTTGGATAGTGGGGAAAACCTGTATCAGTACAACACAGTCGCAAGCCATTCTTATTTGGTTTAGGCACCCCTGTCAAGCCTGTGCCAATTCTTAATTCTCACTTGGACCTGCTATTTATTGCCCATGTGCGGTTTCTATCCTTCTGTTCATCTCGCGTTCATGTGTCTATCAAGATACACCTTAAACGTTGCTAAGGTGCCTTCTTCCACCACCTATCACCTCTCTGTGTGAAAAACCTTCCCCTCCCCTTCTCCTGTAGACTGCCCTCCTTTTGCCTTGAACCTGTGCCCTTTTGTTGTTGATCTTTTCACCCTGGGGAATAAAAAACCCTCTGAGTAACATAGAATCCCTAGTGTGGAAAAGACCATTCGGCGCAACATGTGCACACTGACCCTGTGAAGAGTAACTGACACAGACTTATTCACCTCCTCCTATTACGCAACATTAACCCTTGACTAAAGCACCCTCTCCCAGAGCATCCACGTCCTTCTGATAGCGTGGTGACCAGAACTGCACACAATATTCCGAATGTGGTTGAAATAAATAGGTGTAACGTAACTTGCCAACTCTCACATCCAGGAAAGGCAAGTGTCCTATGTGCCTTCTTG
>NW_025180416.1:0-2369 GCF_004010195.1 Chiloscyllium plagiosum | reverse complement strand
ATATTCCAATGGCCGGAAAACCATGCACCACGTGTCACGTGATTCCCCAGGCAACTGTTTTGCATGGAATCAATAAATTTCCACTTGCCTTCAAGCTGGAGATCAGAGTCGAGAGTGTGGCGCTGGATAAGCACAGCAAGGTCAGACAGCATCCAAGGAGCAGGAAAATCGATGTTTCCAGCATAAGCCCTTCATCAGGAATGGGCTTCCTGTTGAGGGGCTAATGTCCGAAATGTCGTCTCTCCTGCACCTCGGATGCTGTCTGACCTGCTGTGCTTTTCCAGCACTACTCTCGACACCTATTCAAATGCATTTGTTCTTACATCGTTAATGTTTTCCCTACGACAGAGGTCAGGTTAACTTGCCTAATTTTTTTGTTTTTTGAATAAATATGTTACACTCCTTATGTCCTAATCTAACGGGACCGTTCCTGAATCAAGGGAGTTTTGGAAAATTAAAACAAATACATCAACTACCTCAGTAGACACTTCATCTAAGACCCTCGGATGGAATCCATTAGCACCCAAACACTTGTCAGACCCCAACTCCATGTGTCTCTGATGATTAATATTTTGAGTTCTGCCTTTCGTTCCATTTCCTGATTTACGGATAATTCTGGAATGTTACTTATCTTAATCAGGGCACCACAGTCATCCCCTCTCTCACTGGTGTGCTGTTTGATGGGAAACATTGGAAATCACCAAACAGCTTTAACCCTAACCGATATCTGGCTGAAAACGGACAGTTCCATCAAGTAGATGCACATCTTCCATTCTCGACAGGTATGGGAGTTATTGAGAATACAAAAGGACAAAAAAAATTAGGTAAAGTATCAGCAAAAAGGGAAATAGGAGAGGGGCAGGGTAAAGGATTGAAACCGATGCTAACTTCAGTGGAATGAAAAGTTGAAAAGTCACTGGAGCTGGGAAAGGTAGAGAAACAACTCGATGGAAAAACATAATGGAACAAGAAGAAAGAGACAATGACATTTTCACCAGCTGGGTGTACAGGCAGCTCTGGAAAGGATGGGTGGGTCTAAAAAAAACAAAAGGGTGAGAAACCAAACAATAGCAAGTGAGAGAGAGTGCATTGGATGATTATCTGGATAGAAATAATGTGCAGGGGTATGGGGAGAAAGCAGGAGGTTGGCATTGGTAGTGAGGCTCGTTTGAAGAGTTGGTGCAGACAAAATGAGCCAATTCACTGCCTTGTGCAGAATAACAGTCCCATGATTCTGTGATATGTAGAGAATGAGAAAAAAATCATAAGCAACAGATAATTCAGGAAGTGAGATCCTGTATCTGTGGTTTCTTTGTATTGAGGTGGAGAGTGCAAACAACTGGAAACCAGACATTAGCGAACGGGACTTCACATTTATAATCGCTTACAGCTTTATAGAAGTCACATTTGGTTCAGAGTGCTTGCTGTGTCCACAGGGCCTGCCAAAACTGCTGGGCATTTCCAACAATTTCTCTTTACATTTCAGATTTCCCGCATCAGTAATAATTTACTTAGAGGAAAGAAACGCCTAAACTAGGAGCCTTACCCATCATTCAATAGGGTCGTGATTGATTCTGTAGCTCAGTGCCGCTTTCTCTACATATCTCTTCATGCCTTTTGTATTAGAAATTGATACATCTTTTTCTTGAATACATTCAGGAGCTTAGTCTCTTTAGACTCCTTGGTAAAGAATTCTACAGATTCACCACCTTGAGTGAAAAAATATCTCTTCATCTCTGTCTGAAACCGTGTCTCCCGAGATCCTGAGCCACAGCTCTGGCTTTCTGTGCCAGGGGAAACATTCTCTCTGCATTCAGTCCTGATATGTGTTAAAGATCTGGACCTTGGCATGTAGGGGTGAACTTCACAGTTTGCAGATGATACTAAAATTGGAAGAATTGTAAACGTTGAGGAAGAAGTATGGAACTATGAAAGTATCTTGATGAAATTGGTGGAGTAGGCAGATAGGTGGAAGATGAGGCTCAGTGCAGAGAGTGTGAAGTGGTGCATGTGGTTGGCAGAACAGTGAAAGGCAGCGTGGAATCGGGATACAATTCTAAAGGGGGTGTGGGTCAGAGGGACCTCGATGTCTATGTCTATTTAAGGTCGCATACAGGGATTTTGGGGCTTGATACAGATTGAAAAGACTGGGGCAGTGGGATTGATGCACGATGGAAAGGGTGGAGCAGTGGGAATAATTGGGGAATTGATATACATTGAAGAGAGTGGGACACTGGGTTTGATACATTATAAAGAGAGTGGGGCAGTCAAATTAGTTTGGGGCTTGATACATGTGGAAGAGAGTGGGACATCTGGATGTTTTGGGGAGTGATAATCATTGAAGAGTGTGGGACAGTGGGGTGGGTTTG
>NW_025180415.1:0-2369 GCF_004010195.1 Chiloscyllium plagiosum | reverse complement strand
GGAAATGGTGAGACTATTTTCTGTTTTCAAGAAATAAAGTGAAAGAGTCTTATGGCACACAAACAGGCCATTCAGTGGAACATGTCTACACCAACCAGAAAACACCAAACTACTATTAATGCAAGTTACCGCAAGGTGCATGACTGACTCTGCTCTGGCATTTTGTGCTCATTCAGCTGCTGATTAAAAGTTGCATTAACTTGTGGTGTGTTCGTGACCTGGGCTGTTAGTTGGCCTTGTATTTCAATGTATTCACGAAATGGTGTCTGCAAATACATCACACTACTTCAATGTCCGCAACAAGCTCATCAGATCAATAAACATGGTTACATTGTTCATTATTATTAGTAAATTGGATTTTTCAAAAACTCATTAAGGATTTTAATGGAGCTAGTCCAACATTAATTGCCGTTGAGAAGTTCCAGTCCAGTTGGTGTTGGTCCACCTAAAGTGGCTGTTGGGAGGTACAGCCAGCTGTGCATCTCGTGCAAGTTTAGCTGAGAGTAAGTATTACTGCTGGTGGAGGTCGTGTTAAAAAAGCTGCTGTACTGTGATGAACAGCTGGCAGAGGGTGGTGCTTCACAATATATCATGGAATCGTATAATAAATAAGATGCCTATCAAATCGGGCACCATTAAGTGTTGATACAAGTGCTTTGCCAAGTTTGTACGGTTTCCTTCCTCAACCACCCTCACGGGCAATGCATTCCAGAAGCATATCACACTCTGGATTCGAAACAGATTTCACAAATCCTCACTCAATCTCTTGTTTTTCAATTTAAACGTGCATCCCCTTGTATTTAACCGTTTGACTAAGGGCAACAGCTGCTGTCTGTTCCCTCTGCCTATATCTCTCATGCTGTTATACACGTCTGTCAGGTTCACCCCATAACCTCTACTCCAAAGTAAAGCAAAAGCAAATCTAGCCTCTCTCCATGGTTTGAGTCGTCTCTTGTTTTGTTACTTCTTTCAAAGTGCAGCATCTCACATATTGCAGTGTTATGTTTTTCGGTCATTGATGTGGCCATATGAACTATCCTTTCGTGCCCTCCTGTAACCTAACACTTTCGTTCTCACTGTGAGCCATAGGACAGATGCCGAAGGTCGTTTCTTTACTCAGAGAGCAGCAGGGGTGTGGAAAGCACTGCCTGCAACAGTAGTCGACTCGCCGAGTTTAAGACCATTTAAGTGATCATTGGATAGGCACATGGATGAAAAATGGAGTAGTGTAGTTTAGATGGGCTTCAGATTGGTTTCATAGATCGGTGCAACATCGAGTGCAGAATGGTCTGTACTGCGCTGTAATGTTCTATGTTCTCTATGTGCACAACCCTGTCGAACTCTAAAATCCAGTAATTGAAATACTTATGTAGCATACTATTCTTTCCATTTGAAATAGCCCTGTTCACATTCATCAAATGCATGTAGTGTGGAAACAGGTCCTTGGAAGAGTAGCCTGACCAGACCCATTCGTCTACCCCTCCCCACCCGCTCCCCATATTGAGCCCTCACTATTGTGCCTAACCTACACATCGGTGAACACAATGAGAAGATTAGCTGGCCAATTCACCTAATCTGCACGTCTTTGAACTGTGGGATGAAATACATTAAGACCTGGGGAGAATATGCAAACTCCACACAGAGATTCGCCTGAGGTTGGAATCGAACCAGGCCCTAGCTGTGAAAGTGTAGTGCTAATGCC
The DNA here is from genome assembly GCF_004010195.1 of Chiloscyllium plagiosum. Lineage (NCBI taxonomy): Eukaryota > Metazoa > Chordata > Chondrichthyes > Orectolobiformes > Hemiscylliidae > Chiloscyllium > Chiloscyllium plagiosum. Next base: position 667 of record NW_025180415.1, on the reverse strand, counting down.
CGACCCACAGAGCCACATCAGCAAACCACATTATATCTCATTTTGGTTGCTTTGCATTGCATTTAATTCTGTCTGCCAGAAAGCGTGAAGGTGACTGGGGGAATATCGTTGTCTACACTTCAAATCTCAACAACCACTGCTCCCATTCCTTTCTGTCTCCTAACTAATGTTATTTTCATTCTGTCCCTGGCTCATTAATCCAGGGGTTTTAATGAATCAGGTCTTTGTACATTCCGGTTTTTTTTCTTTGGACTGAAGTCAAAAAATGTAAATCTCACAGTTTCAAAGCGAATAAAACAGCAATAAGATGCTTGTCGATTAAAAAATACCGAAGCTCATTGTGTGTTCACATTACAGTGTTGCCTTCACATAGCAGTCAGAGTCACCTATCCAAACTTTCTCTGTACGTCAACAGCAACGATGCCCAGGGACAATCTTTTGGTTGGCAGTTGTTCTAGCGGATGAGAGAACAATACAATAACTGCGTGATTGTATGATTTTCGGGGCTGCAAGCCATTACAACATTGTACATGAACAGCACAGCAGAATCATCTAACCTGCAAAAAGAAAAAATCCATCACTCCCACTCCGCCCTCACCTCGCCACCGACTTTGTAAGAGCAATTAGTGTCCGGAGATGTGGCCAATAGCTAGAGATTTCGACATCC
>NW_025180414.1:0-2369 GCF_004010195.1 Chiloscyllium plagiosum | reverse complement strand
ACGGTGGAAGCCACAGGGATGTTGAAGGGTCTTTACTTGATTAAAACTAATCTGTAGAACCAGAATGCACAGAGTGAGAGAGGCGGGTTACTATCTGAACAATAGTTAGAGGAGAATATGAGAGTCCACTTGGCCCATCAAGTCCACTCTGCCATTCATCAAAGTCATAGCTCACCCAATTGTGGCCTTCCCTTCATTTTCCTGGCAGGACTTGCTTCTTCTCTGTCCGTTTGTCTGTGCCTGGTTATCCAGCGAGATGAAGTGTGCAGGGACAAGCAGTGGAGTTGATACCTGGTTATCCAGCGAGATGAAGAGTGCGGGGACAAGCAGTGGACTTGATACCTTCCAGAACTATTGGACCCGTAGAACACAGGTGTCTAACAGACACGGAGAAACACGTTCTGATTAAATTAGACAGCTTCCCATGTCCCATTCCGTTGTTTTGGACTTTGTTGCTGATTTTGGTTTATTTTAAATTATGGTTTATTTTACATTGATTGGATTAAAAATTAAGTGTAGAAAACAGCGAAGTAGAAGCCCCTTCAGGTCGCTATACAGAGGCTGTAAGCTCTCCCACTGACTGTATAAAAAGCCAATGGACTGTGAGGGTGCTGACTGGGTGACAGCTTCCCATCCCTGATGAACATGAGTGAATCCTTTGGTAATTAAAGAACAATCTAATAGGTTTTATGGTCACTATTCCTTACTGACAAACCCAAAAATTTCTACATTAATTCCCCCTGATTTCACAAGCTGCCTTTCAGTTTATTCTTTATCTCAAACATTGAAAACAATTATGTCAATTCTAAAGTGTTTTATAAAATGGGCACATGCAGTTAAGAGACAGATCAAACATCACCCCAAGATCAAAGAGAGATACTTCATTCAATATAAAATGAATAGTGCTAGCTTTTAGAACATTTAAAGTGAGGAGAAACTGTACTTATTCTGCATGGTCTGGGCTTCACGTTAACATGTGCCTTTTTTAAACTAAACCAATGTTAAATGAACATGAAACTGTGGATATGGCGGGGGGACTGTGGGAAGGCTTTCAATTACCCATCCAACCTGTAAATACATTGGAAAAGTCAGATCTGGGAGAAATGTTCACCTGGTCCAAGTGAGGGAAAGCATTCATAAAGTCCACTCACCTCCTGGCTCAGCAGTGTCTTCACTCCGTTCTGCTCCTCTGTGTGTGACAAGGAATTCATTCAGACCTCCAGCCTGTTGACACACCAATGAGAGCACACTGAGGAGAGACTGTTCCCCTGCTCTGAATGGGACAAGAAGTTCATTCCAAAACCCCACCTACTGACACACCAGTGAGTTAACACTAGGGAGAGACTGTTCCCCTGCTCTGTGTGTGACAAGGAATTCGTTCAGAACTCCCACCTGCAGACACACTAGTAGGTCCACATTGGTGAGAGATTGTTCCCCTGCTCTGAATGTGGGAAGAAATGCACTATCATTCAGGTGAATTAATTACCAGCGAGTTCCCACGGAATGACAATGATTGGATTTTTGATTTTGTTTGTTCACAGGATCATCGCATCCCTTTCTGGGGCAGCATTTAACAACCATTCAAACCATCCAGAGGATATTGGATAATCAACCACATTGTCATGTCTCAGTATTCACGTGTCGGCCTGACCAGGTGAAGTGGCAGCTTCCCTTCATGAAAGGGTATGAGTGAACCAAATGGGAATTCAAACCAATTGACAGGATACCATGAGGCGAACCTTTTTTTAAACTCCAGAATTATATTACATGTGAATTTTACTATTTGCAAACTACTGTCAGTTGGAGTTCCTTAACCACACAATTTTACCGGGACAGCAAAGTTTTATTTCAGGTAAAGTCGCATAATTGTTTAAGCAACTTATACTGTGAATAAGGTATAACAGTATACCTGCTTCATTATGTTTAAGTATTGTGTGCGTGTTTTTACACTGATTATGCAGAACATGATTACCTGGAGCAGTTGATCAAATGGCACACTCCTGGTCTCGAAAGGTGCAGGTTAATAAAAGTTTGTTGCTATGTATGGTGAGCATGCAGTTTTGTTGATCAGCTCTTACACCAGTAGTTAACTATCCAGATTCTATGTCACATAGCCATGAGACAAGAGGGTTCAAATAATTGATTGACACAGTAACAAACCGGCCTGAGAAGCAGAGTATTTCAGGGTTCAGTCCTGGATATGGTATATATATTTGAATAGCATATAGAAATAGATTGGATAGCAGGAGGCTGACCTATAATCATAACAAGACTGCCCCATTATTCGCCAACAGCCAGTTTGTCTTCTGTATCAGTGAACCATTTCCAACTGTCACACTTTCTTCATATATCATTCATTTCTTAATTAG
>NW_025180413.1:0-2369 GCF_004010195.1 Chiloscyllium plagiosum | reverse complement strand
CCTTTATTGGTCAGTGCATTGAGTATAAGAGTTAGCATGTCCTGTTTTGATTGTACAGGAGGCCACTTTTGGAATAATGCATTCAGTGCTGGTGTGTTGTGAAACTTGAAAGGATTCAGAAAAGATTTACAAGGATGTTGCTAGGGTTGAAGTTTTGAGCTATAGGGAGAGGCTGAAGGGTAACCTTAAAAGTTTATAAAATCATGAGGGGCATGGATAGGGTGAATATCCGTGATCTTTTTCCCAGGATAGTGGAGTCGAAAACGAGAGAGCATAGGTAAGAAAGGAAAAATTTTAAAGTTACCTAAAGGGCAACTTTTTCACACATGTATGGAATGAACTGCCAGAGTTGGTGGTTACAACATTAAACAAGGGTTTGTAAGCTGTGGTTGGGCTGTTAGGAAGGCAGTGCTTGACATTCTCCCACTATCTAAGTCAGAAAGAGAAATGGAGCTGGGGTTGGATTTGATGAGCTCTGTTGCCATTTGAAGTTAATGAATCCGAGCAGAAGGGGTTGTGTTGAGGTAGAGGTGTAGCGAGGTTGGCTACACATGTTTTGATGGAATATTTGTAATTTCTCCTTAATAATGTAAGGTTTTCTTGAGTATCTAAAGATAAAGCAATTTTGGGATGATACTCAGCTGTTTTGTTTTTCTTGTTTTGCTCCTTTTGTTGTAAACATTGCTCTCCTGTCACCACTACTTCTCTGTCCTTGTGTCTCATCACTGGGCTTCTCTCAGTGTCTGTTTTCCCAACGTACATCCCAAATTCCAGCTGTACATCAGCAACCAGCTGGTCAGGTACTGTGCAACTTCTGCTTCTCACTGATCGAGCATGCTCTGTTTCGTCACATGCATGTGGATGATGTTGGGGGTCGGTGGAGAGTCAAGGGAAAGGAATTGTGCAGTGAAATGTGCATTCCTTTGGCTTTGTTGTGGCTTCACATAGATGCAGAAAGCAGCTAGTTGGCAATATACTGCAGACTTTATAATTAATCTGGAACCTGCTTTTAAAGGGGTATTACTGTGAAAGCAAGAAGTTGAAGTTACATAAACAATCTTGAGCTGCTCATGCTAACAGGATACAATACCCTGTTTAACGTTGAATTGGACTTTCGCAAATAGTCTGGCAGAGTTAGCAGCCCACTCATCTTGATAAATGTAGCTTTAAGAAATCTGAAATTTGAGTTGCAAGGTTGAACTTTCAGATGGCAGTGCCTCTTTAAGACTGCAAATATGTCTTTGGTGAACATATGAGGTTGTCTTATGGATGTGAAAACTTGATTGGCATGTAACCATCACAGTAGACATGAGTATCTCCAACTACATGCAGCTACTTTTGTTAAAATGCCTGTCAGTTTAATAGTGCTGTCATATCTCAAATCTTTGTTTAAAATTGAAAGTACCAATAAGAAATAATATTCAGTGCTCAGGGCTGCATTTAGTAGCAACTGGACAAACTCAGGAGCATTTTGGATGAGTTTAGCAGTGGCAGGAATTCTGTATTGATTTCTAATTTGAATTTAATCTTGCTTCAGAGCTACTTGATTTCCCCTTTTTTATTTTGTTTTAAACTGCATTCAAAATTAAGTTTGTTACTTTAATACTTTTCTGCAGCTCCTTCGTGGACTCCCACAGAAAAGATAATCATATCTCCCTCTTTTTGCTTTGGATCAGTGTTTTTGCAAGTTGACTGTTGGTATTTCTACCATACAGGATCTGTTATGGGATTAATATACCATCTTCTTCCTGCTCAGTTTTCAAGAGAAAAGGGCTTGGCATTGATGGCAGGGTAACCTACCTGGGATCTTAACTGGATCAGCCACATAAATACTCTGGCTGCAAGAGCAGCTCAACAGCTGGGTGTTCTGCGATGATTAATTGACCAAAGCCTGAGAGGCACTTTTTGGGAGAGTGATGGAATACTCTCCATGTGCTTGCATGAGTACTGCTCCAATAGCAAGGAAAATGCTTGACATTGTCCTGAGCAAAGCAGCCCACTTGGTTGACACTCCACCCATTGATTTCCTCCTCAATGGCACACATTTGCGGCAGTGTGTACCAGATATGAGATGCACTACAGCAACTAACCAAGGCTGTTTTTACAGCACCGTCCAAACCCATGTTCTGCGCCATCTGAAGACAATGAGAGCTACTGCTCCCTTACTAATGCTACCACCTCCCAAATCCCTTCCAAGCTGCATAACATTTTGAATTGGAATTATATCACTAAACCTGGAACACATCCTGACAGCACTGTGGGTGAACTTCAAGAGGGCAGCATACCACCACTGAAGGGCAATTGGGAATGAGAACAAATGCTGGTTTCATTGGCATTACTCTTATTCCTTGAAACTATCTTCAATGAAA
>NW_025180412.1:0-2369 GCF_004010195.1 Chiloscyllium plagiosum | reverse complement strand
GCTGGCAGAACTGGTGAAAAAGGTGTGTCACATGCTTACTTTCATCGTTCAGAACACTGAGCACAGAACACAGGGTTTGGGTCTTCATTTTCCAGCTGTTCAGGACATTAGTAAGGCCACATTTAAAGTTCCATGTAATAACCTGCTCGCCCTGCTGTAGGAAGAAAGAAGACTAAACAAAGATATTTCTGAGAGTGGGAAGATTTGAGTAGTGAGGAGACAATGGATAGAACTGGGACTTCTTTCTCCCTGAGTGGCGACCTTATAGAAGTTCAGAAAATCATGACGGACACAGAGACGGTTAATAGACAAGGTACTTTCCCCAGAATAGGGAAGTGCAAAACTAAAGATGTTAGCTTTATGGTGAGGGGGAAAATGTTTAAAAGGGACTTGTAGTGCAATTTTTTTTCTAACAGAGGATGGTACTGACATGGAACAAAATACCAGATGTAGCAGTAGACACAGCTAAAATTATATCATTTGAAAGAAGTTTCGACACGTTTTTGAATAGTGAAGGTTTGAAGGGATACGAGCCAACACATGGAAATGGGACGAGTTGAGTTTAGAAAATCTGCTACGCATGACGAGTGGATGAGATATTCTGTTTTGGTGCTGCGTGATTCTATGACTTCATGATTCCATGACTCTGTCTGGAAAACTTAACACATCATAGAAGCAGCTGATGCAACGTGGCAATTCAAGGGATAATGGAAAGTACCGCGGACGCTGCAATTTGTCACTTTAAAGGGCTCAAATATTAAAACGAGAAATGGAGTAATTACAGACACAAACAGGTCAATATACATTGAGAAGATCATTGTTGAAAGGAGAAACATTTGCTCTCTGTGTAATTTTATGAAAGACAGAAAGACGAAACACCCAGAAATAAAATAATACCCGTCTAAATGCTAGTGACAATTAAAAATGAAAAGTAATTCTACGCATAAATTTAAATAGCACTAAACAAAATAATTGTTCACAACATTCACAAGTACCCATGATCACATGCTAAATGCTTCTACAGAAGGAAACCTTGCATTCTCGTCTACCCATCGAATATGTATCGATTAAAAATGGTGCTGGCAAAAGAAAAATCATTTTTTAGAAGGAAATGATGAGTTTATGGGGTATGTATATCATTGGCGTTGCCAGAGATCATTGCCTGCCTCAAAATGCACAGGGGCAAACAAATGCTGTCACAACACAGGACATCTATCACAGCTAAACAAAATGGCTTGCATGTGTATTGGAGCGGGAGGCAGAGGATACGTTTGTTGTGGTTCACGTTGGCACAAATAACATAGGCAAGAATAGGAAGGAGGACGTGTTTGGGGAGTACCAAGCACTAGGAAGAAAATTGAAGAACAGGTCCTCAAGGGTCATAATCTCTGAATTTATGCCAGACCCACGTGACAATTAACATAGGTTTAAGAAAATTAGGGAAGTAAACATGTGGCAAAGACATTGGTGTGGGAATGAGGGATTCCATTTCATGGGACTTTGGCATCAGTTTTGGAAACGAGGCGATCTCTGCCGGTGGGACAGTCTCCACCTGAACCGATCTCGAACCAGTTTTCTGGCAAAAAGGATAAAGAGGGTTATCACGCGCACTATAAACTTGTAAGTCGGGTGGAGAGGAAAGGGAAAGCAACAGGGAGTATGGAGTCAAGTAGAAAGATTAGCAGCAGGTTACCATGAGTGCAAAGCTTACGTTCGAGGCAGACTAGGAATGAACCAGAAAGGAATGACAACGCAGGACACATGAATTAGCAGTATAAATCATTGTAAATTATTATGATGTGATCGGCATCACAGAGACGTGGTTACAGTAGGTTCAGTACTGGCAGTTAAACATCAAAGGATTTACAAATTATCGAAATGATAGGGAGGTAGCCAGAGGGGCGAGATTGCCTTGTTAGTTAAGAATGAAATTAAATCTATGGCACTGAATGACATAGTGTCAGATGATATGGAATCTGGCTGGGTGGAGTTGAAGAACCACAAAGGCAAAAAAGCGGGAGATATGTACAGACCTCCCAGCAGTGGTTAGGAGCAGGAATGCAAGACGTACCAGGAAATAACTAGGGCATGTCAGAAAGGCAAGAACATGGTGATTGTAGGAGAATTCAATATGCAAATTGCCTGGTGAATTATGTTGCTGGTGAATCCAAAGAAAAAGAATTCATGAAATGTTTACAGGATGGCTTTTTTGGAACAGCCTGTGATGGAGCCCACAAGGCATCAGGCTGTTCTGCACTTAGTGCTATGTAACGAGCCAGAGTTAATAAAAGATATTAAAGTCAGGGAACACTTAGGACGCAGCGATCATAATATGTTCGAGTTCAGTCTGCAGTTTGAAAGAGAGAAGG
>NW_025180411.1:0-2369 GCF_004010195.1 Chiloscyllium plagiosum | reverse complement strand
TGTGGCGGTGATGGAGTGAGTGTGAGGGGGTCAGTGTGCCATTGATGGAGTGAGTGTGATGGGGTTATGGTGACGGTATTGAAGTGAGTGTGGGGGTGGGGGTGAGATGGATGCAGTGAGTGTGAGGGGCTAAGTGTGACGTGGATGGAGTGAGTGTGATGGGTTAAGAGAGACGGTGATGTAGTGATTGTGAGGTGTTAAATGTGACGGAGACGAATTGAGTGTGACGGGTTAAGGGTGACAATGTAGGAGTGAGTGTGGGGGGTCAGGGTGACAGTGATGGAGTGCGTGTGAGGGGTCAGGGTGACAGTGATGAAGTGAGTTTGAAGTGGTCAGGGTGACGATGATGGAGTGAGTGTGAGGACGTCAGGATGAGAGTGATGAGTGAGTGTGAGTTGTCAGTGTTACGGTATTGAAGTGAGTGTGAGTGGCTTAGTGTGACATTGATGGAGTGAATGTGAGGGCTTATGTGTGACGTGGATGGAGTGAGTGTGAGGGGTAAAGAGAGACGGTGATGGAGTGAGTGTTAGGTGTTAAGTGTGACGGGGATGTAGTGAGTGTGACGAGTTAAGGGTGACAATGATGGGTTGAGTGTGAGGGGGCCAGGGTGACAGTGATTGAGTGAGTGTGAGGGGGTCAGCGTAACGGTGATATAGTGAGTGTGAGGGGGTCACTATGACGGTGGTGAAGTGAGTGTGAGGGGGTCACTGTGACGTTGATGAAGTGAGTGTGAGGGGGTCAGGTTATCGGAGATGGAGTGAGTGTCAAATGGTCATTGTGACAGTGATGGAGTGAGTATGAGGGTGTCAGGGTGACTGTGATAGTGTGAGTGTGAGGGGTCAGTGTGCCGGTGATGGAGGGAGTGTGAGTGGGTCAGGGTGACGGTGATGGAGTGAGTGTGAGACGGTCAGTGTGCCAGTGATGGAGTGAGTGTGAGTGGGTAAGGGTGACGGTAATGGAGTGAGTGTGAGGGGATCGAGATGACATTGATGGAGTGAGTGTGAGGGGTTAAGTGTAACTTGGATGAAGTGAGTGTGAGGGGTTTAGAGAGACGGTGATGGAGTGAGTGTGAGGTGTTAAGTGTGACGGGGATGTAGTGAGTGTGACGAGTTAAGGGTGACAATGATGGGTTGAGTGTGAGGGGGCCAGGGTGACAGTGATTGAGTGAGTGTGAGGGGGTCAGCGTAACGGTGATATAGTGAGTGTGAGGGGGTCACTATGACGGTGGTGAAGTGAGTGTGAGGGGGTCACTGTGACGTTGATGAAGTGAGTGTGAGGGGGTCAGGTTATCGGGGATGGAGTGAGTGTCAAATGGTCATTGTGACAGTGATGGAGTGAGTATGAGGGTGTCAGGGTGACTGTGATAGTGTGAGTGTGAGGGGTCAGTGTGCCGGTGATGGAGGGAGTGTGAGTGGGTCAGGGTGACGGTGATGGAGTGAGTGTGAGACGGTCAGTGTGCCAGTGATGGAGTGAGTGTGAGTGGGTAAGGGTGACGGTAATGGAGTGAGTGTGAGGGGATCGAGATGACATTGATGGAGTGAGTGTGAGGGGTTAAGTGTGACTTGGATGAAGTGAGTGTGAGGGGTTTAGAGAGACGGTGATGGAGTGAGTGTGAGGTGTTAATGTGACGGGGATGGAGTGAGTGTGACGGGTTAAGGGTGACAATGATGGAGTGAGTGTGAGGGGGTCAGAGTCATAGTGATGGAATGAGTGTGAGAGGTCAGGGTGTCGGTGATGGAGTGAGTGTGTGGGTGTCAGGGTGGCAGTGATGCAGTGAGTGTGAGTGTATCAGTGTGACGATGATGGAGTGAGTGTGAGGGGGTCAGGGTGAAGGTGACAGAGTGAGTGTGAGGGAGTCAGTGCGCCGGTGATGGAGTGAGTGTGAGTGGGTCAGAGTGACGGTGATTGAGTGAGTGTGAGAGGTTCAGTGTGCCGGTGATGAAGTGAGTATGAAATGGTCTGGTGACGGTGATGGAGGGAGAGTGAGGGGGTTAGGGTAACAGTGATGGAGTGAGTGCGAGAGGCTCAGTGTGCCGGCAACGGAGTGAGTGTGAGTTGGTCAGTGTGTCGGTGATGGAATGAGTATGAAGTGGTCAGGGAGACGATGATGGAGTGAGTGTGAGGAGGTCAGGGTGACAGTGATGGTGTGAGTGTGAGGGGTTAAGAGAGACGGTGATGGAGTGAGTGTGAGGTGTTAAGTGTGACGGGGATGGAGTGAGTGTCACTGGTTAAGGGTGCCAATAATGGGGTGAGTGTGAGTGGGCCAGGGTGACAGTGATTGAGTGAGTGTGAGGGGGTCAGGGTAACGGTGATGGAGTGAGTGTGAGGGGGTTAGGGTGGCGGTGATGGAGTGAGTGTGAGGGGGTCAC
>NW_025180410.1:0-2369 GCF_004010195.1 Chiloscyllium plagiosum | reverse complement strand
TGAAAGAACGGAAAGGAATATCGGAGATTGAGGACACGGTCAGGAATATCAGGGACGGAGAGCACGGTCAGGAATATCAGAGACTGAGAGCACGGAAAGGAATATCAGAGACAGAGGACACAGTCAGGAATAGCAGAGACTGAGAGCACAGAAAGGAATATCAGAGACTGAGAGCACGGAAAGGAATACCAGAGACTGAGAACACGGTCAGGAATATCAGTGACTACAGCATGGTCAGGAATATCAGAGACTGACAACACGGTCAGGAATGTCAGAGACTGAGAACACGGTCAGGAATATCTGGGACTGAGGGCAGGGAAAGGAATATCAGAGGCTGAGTACACGGTCAGGAAGATCAAAGACTGACAACACGTTCAGGAATATCAGAGACTGAGAACACGGTCAGGAATATGAGAGACTGAGAGCACGGATCGGAATATCAGAGACTGAGAAAACGGTCAGGAATATCACTAACTTAGAGCATGGTCAGGAATATCAGAGACTGAGAACACGGTCAGGAATATGAGAGACTGAGAGCACGGAAAGGAATATCTGAGAGTGAGAACACGGAAAGGAGTATCAGAGACGGAGAACATGGTCAGGAATATCAGAGACTGAGAACACAGTCAGGAATATGAGAGACTCAGAGCACAGAATGGAATATGAGAGTGAGAACACGGAAAGGAATGTCAGAGACTGAGATCATGGTCAGGAAAATCAGAGACTGAGAACACGTAGAAGGAATATCAGAGACTGAGAGCTTGGACAGGAATATCAGTGACTGAGAGCACGGTCCGGAAAATCAGAGACTGAGAGCACGGACAGGAATATCAGAGACTGAGAACACGGTCAGGAATATCACAGACTAAGAGCACGGAAAGGAATATCAGAGACTGAGAACACGGTCAGGAATATCAGAGACGGAGAGCACGGTCAGGAATATCAGAGACTGATAGCAGGGTCAGGAATATCAGAGACTGAGAACACGGTCAGGGATATCACAGACTAAGAGCACGGAAAGGAATATCAGAGACTGAGAACACGGTCAGGAAAATCAGAGACTGAGAGCACGGAAAGGAATATCTGAGACTGGGAACACGGAAAGGAATATCAGAGACTGAGAACACAATCAGGAATATCAGAGACTGAGAGCAATGTCAGGAATATCAGAGACTGGTATGACGGTCAGGAATATCAGAGACTGAAAACACGGTCAGGAATATCAGAGAATGAGAACACGGAAATGAATTTCAGAGACTGGGAGCACGGAAAGCAATATCAGAGACTGAGAACACGTTCAGGAATATCAGAGACAGAGAATACGGAAAGGAATATCAGAGGCTGAGTGTACGGAAAGTAATATCAGAGACTGACAACAGGGTCAGGAATATCAGAGACTGAGGATATTGTCAGGAATATCAGAGACTGAGAGCATGGTCAAGAATATCAGTGACGGAGAGCACGGAAAGGAATATCTGATGCTCAAAGCACGGTCAGGAATACCAGAGACTGAGTGCACGGTCACGAATATCAGAGACTGAGAACACGGACAGGAATATCTGAGACTGAGAACACGGTCAGGAATATCAGAGACGGAGAGCACGGACAGGAATATCTGAGACTGAGAACACGGAATGGAATATCAGAGACTGAGAACACGGTCAGGAATATCAGAGACTGAGAGCACGGAAAGGAATATCAGCGACTGAGAACACAGTCAGGAATATCAGTGACTGAGAGCATGGTCAGGAATATTAGAGACTGAGAACACGGAAAGGAATATCAGAGACTGAGAACACGGTCATGAATATCAGAGAATGAGAACACGGAATGGAATATCAGAGACTGGAAGCACGGAAAGGAATATCAGAGACTGAGAGCATGGAAAGGAATATGTGAGACTGAGAACACGGAAAGGAATATCAGAGACTGAGAGCAGGGTCAGGAATATCAGAGACGGAGAGCATGTTAAGGAATATCAGTGACTGAGAGCACGGTCAGGGACTGAGAGCATAGTCAGGAATATCAGAGACAGAGAACACGGTCAGGAATATCAGAGACTGAGAGCACGGAAAGGAATATCAGAGACTGTGAAAATGGTCAGGAATATCAGAAACTGAGAACATAAGCAGGAATATCAGTGACAGAGTACACGGTCAGGAATATCAGAGACTGAGAGCACGGAAAGCAATATCAGAGACTGAGTGCACGGAAAGGGATATCTGTGACTGAGAACACGGTCAGGAATATCAGAGACTGAGAGCACAGTCAGGTATATCAGAGACTGAGAACACAGTCAGGAATATCAATGACAGAGAGCATGGTCAGGAACATCTGAGATTGAGGACACGGTCAGGAATAACAGAGAC
>NW_025180409.1:0-2369 GCF_004010195.1 Chiloscyllium plagiosum | reverse complement strand
CAAAACATGCTGCTTGAATGGACTCTGTCTAATACCTCTAACATTCACTCCCTGCACCACTGACACACAGTTGCAGAAATGTGTACAATTAAAAAAAAGTGTTAGAAAACTCACCAAGCCTCCTCAGAGAGCAACTTCCAATTATGCAACCTGAACTGACTGGAAGGGTAAGGATAGCAGACAGACAGGAACACCATCACTTGCAAATTGTCCTGTATGCCATACACCATGCTGAATTGGGCCAAAATGCTGGAAATCCTCTCCTAACTGCCCAGTGGGTGACCCTCCCCTACATGGATGACAATGGGTTAATGAGCAGCTTCCAGGATAATTAGGGTTGTACAATAAATGCTTGCCAAGACAGTGATGCAGAAGTCTCCCGAATGTGAAATATCATGTTCAGCTGGTCAGCTGTGACGGTTCAATCCCAAACCTTCACCAAGACAGGAACTCTCAGACACTGCTCTGTACGAGTTTTGAGAAGATTTGTAGCTCAGGTTGAGCTTCTGGATGTAGGTTTGCATGCTGAGCTGGGAGGTTCATTTCCAGACGTTTCATCAACCTACCAGGTAACATGTAGATTGTGGGCCTCAGGCAATTCCTGCTTTCTATTTATATGTTTGGGTTTGTTTGGGTTGGTGATGTCATTTCCTGTGGTGATGTCATTTCCTGTTCTTTTTCTCAGGGAATAGTAGATGGGGTCTAACTCGATGTGTTGTTCCAGTCAAAGTGATGTCCTACCTTATCTGCATCAGAATGTCACTTCAATGAGCCAACACACACTGCAGCACAGAGGAACTACGGCAGAGCAGAGGAAAATCACCGATATCGTGTATTCAAAAAGAATGGATACCCAATGAACACAGTCCGCCAATTTCTCAGCAACAAACCCAAGCAGACAAAACACATCCAGAAACCCTAGCCACTTACCCCTACATCGAAGACATCTCGGAATCGACTGCCAGACTACTCAGACCCCTCGACAACATGGTAGCCCACAAACCCACCAACACACTAAAACAGCAGCTAATGAACTTGAAAATCCTTATATAGACAACAAGCAAAACTAAAACTAAGCAAAAATACCATGCAAGGATTGTAACAAACACTACATTGGACAAACAGGCAGAAAACTAGCTCCCAGGATACATGAACATCAACTAGCCACAAAACGACATGACCCTCTCTCACTAGTATCCGTACATACAGATAAGGAAGGACACCACTTCGAATGGGACATTAAATCCATCTTAGGACAAGCCAAGCAGAGAAATGCAGGAGAATTCCTGGAAGCATGGCATTCCAACTGGAACTCCATCAACAAAGACATCGAGTTAGACCCCATCTCCCACCCCTGAGAAAAAGAACAGGAAATTACATCAGCACAAGAAATGACATCACCAACCCAAACTAGGGCGGCATGGTGGCACGCACTGCTGCCTCATAGTGCCAGAGACCCAGGTTCAATTCCCGCCTCAGGCGACTGACTGTGTGGAGTTTGCACGTTCTCCCCGTATCTGCGTGGGTTTCCTCCGGGTGCTCCGGTTTCCTCCCACAGTCCAAAGATGTGCAGGTCAGGTGAATTGGCCATGCTAAATTGCCCGTAGTGTTAGGTTAGGGGTATGGGTGGGTTGCGCTTCGGCGGGGCGGTGTGGACTTGTTGGGCCGAAGGGCCTGTTTCCACACTGTAAATAATCTAATCATAAATAGAAAGCAGGAATCATGTACACTGCTTTACATGAGGCCCACTGAAGATGTTACCTAGTAGGGTGACGAAACGTCTGGAAATGAAGCTCCCAGCTCAGTCTCTCTGTCTCCAGTGGCTGAAGAAGGCGGAGGTTGATCAGAGTTTGATCACTCTTTGATTTTCTCACAGACCACTTGAGGCTCCGTTCTTAGTTTCAATGGTTCTATTTAAGCAAATACAGGGGACAGGTCCATTGGTCAGGCTGATGCACAAACTCTGATTTAATTACAAACAAAGAGTTGATACTTTATTCATTTCATAATCGATAACATTGATTATATTAGCTTTGGGAAGTTGTCCGACCAAGATACTGCACACACTTTTGATGTGGTAATCACATGATCACAGGCCAATCCCCTCGATGTTCATGGTGATGACATCACAATGACCAGTTGTAGCAGTGCCCTGTACACCACAGGGATTTACTGACATCATCAGGTTGAACAGTCTTGTGATGTAACATCTCCTACGGGTCAGCTGACACTGCCCCATTATCCCAGATAAACCTGGCTCCCTGTCAAACCCATCCATACTTTACAAACTTCATCAAGTGGAAATCTTATTCTTCCCAGTTGAATTGCTCTGAGGAAGGGTCACTCGACCCAAAATGTTCACTCAGATT
>NW_025180408.1:0-2369 GCF_004010195.1 Chiloscyllium plagiosum | reverse complement strand
TTCACAGGGTGACTAAAATTGCACACACTCCTGCGAAGACCTCATCAATATCCTCAACAAAGTCAAAATGATGTCCAAACTCGAAGGTCTGACAAATGAAGGCGAAACTCAAAGTTCTGAGCAAGTTAAAAATTTCGTCTGAATCTGAAAATCCATTCATTCCTGTTCATGACTGAATGGGCTCTAATCGTGTCTGGCACTGAGAAGCACAAACATGAGATCTTCTCCAACACATGGTTGAGATTTTTTCATTTTGATTCCCGCAGGTTGATAAACGGCAGACAGCATTCACATGAAGCCTTCACAGACTACTTCAGGAAATATTTGAAATAGATGATACATCAGCAATGGGTGGTGCACTGTGAAATCAGGTTTATCTTTGGCTTTTAAACACATCAGCTTTGAACGGAAAGCAAACGTCGTACTACCATTATAGAAAGGTTCAGAACACTGTTACTGCACTCTAGAGAAACGTAACAAAATTTCACACAGCAATTAATTAGAATTGCATTTCTTTTCACCTCTGCAGCAGATATGGGTGAGCAAATTCAAAGCCAGGTTTGTGGTTGAGAACAGCAAGCAACAAAGTTCTGCTTACGTCAACCCAAAAGTCTTCCATCGGGAAAAAGTCTCTTTCCGCATGCTTTTGAAAGAGGGGTCTTTTGTGAATGGATGAGCTAATATGCACTGCAGAAACGAACCCCGCCAACTGCCGCTGCACAGTGTCGTCCAGCACTGAAATTAACAGCCGTTCAATGCGTCCCCTTTCTGCTTCCAGTAGCTCGATGTTGCCCAGCGTCATTGGCATGATTGAAAAATACTTTAAAAATCACGTGAAGCTGCTTAGAAATTTTGACAATGATGTTATCAGGTTTGCAATGTTTCGAATGGAGGGCGGGGCTGAGTAGACTGTGACAGTTTTCCCTGGCGCACAGAGACTGATGAACTTATAGAATATTTATAAAGTCATGAGAAAAATGGATAAGCTGAATTGTCAAGGTTTTATTTCCCGCAAGCTTTGTCGAGTCGTTTGAAAGTATTTAATGGGAGAGTTGTTAAATTAAAAAGAGACAGGTGGCACATTTCCTACGCAGAAGGCTGTGCGTGTACGGAATGACCAGCCAAAGGAAGTGACAGGAGCTTGTAAACTGACATTTCAAAGGCATCTGGTTGAATGTGAGGATGGGAAGGGTTTAGCAGGATCGGGGTCAGATGCTGGTAAATGGAACTTAATTAACTTAGACAATCTCGTCAGCATGGACAAGATATACCGAACAGTCTCTTTCCGTGTACCTCAGTGGTGCTCTGTTGTTGACACCAGCTTTAATACACTATTTGTAGTTGGGCTGGCCAACCGCTTGTGAGCCATAGTAGTTCAGCCAGTTTGGTTGTTCTCCGAAAGGTTCATAATGTGGTACCTTTTGGAACAGTGAGGCTTCCTTGCTTTTGCTCTTACTAACCATTCAGTGTAATTCTTTCCCAGGCTCTCAGTGAGGATCGTTCCATTTGGAAGTCACAAACACGGTTCGCTCATAATGTTTTGAACGAATTCCAAAGCAGACAACTTTTCACGCAAAAACGAAACAAAAATGACAAACCAAACGCATTTTCAGAGATACCGAAGCATGAATGCTGTCTGTGAGACAGTCCGAGGGACATAATCCATAAACCCCTCTCACAACGTGCAGCGGGGCAATTCCAAACTATGCTTCCAACCATTCTGAAGCCTTCGTGCACCATTACTACCTGTAAAGTGCAACATTGACAGAGAAGAATGAACAGGATAAAAATGGGCCATGCAATGTGAAGGTTACCAATCACAGTCTCGACTAGATTAGGTTTTGTTTCCGATCAATAATGCGGGATTTCCTACAGCGTATCACCAGCCTCCATTTCCAGAACGTAAACGAAGGGAATGGGACAAATTTAACGACATTGCACATTGCATAGCTCTTCCATGCACACAAAGATCAATGGAAAGTTGAATCTATCTTCTGAGACCAGTTTGAGCAACAAATGTATTGTGCCTGTGCGAATGTATGTTCGGTTATGATTCAACAGAGAAGCCATGAACGGCACGACAATACTGGAATTTAGATTCTTGCTTTGGTAATGGATTTCGTCCATTGTTTGAAATGTAAAATAATTGCGTTTACACGCAACAAGAAAAACACCCCATTCAAGGGAAAATATGCAATGCTGAGAAGGTCGTGTACCAGATCATACCGTGCACCAGAGCATAGTTAGATTTCTTTAAGTTTACTTACAGTGTGGGATACCCCTGGGACACCCGGACCAACCAACCCCACCAGCCCGTGGCTCAACACTTCAACTCCCCCTCTCACCCCACCAAGGACATGCAGGTCCTT
>NW_025180407.1:0-2369 GCF_004010195.1 Chiloscyllium plagiosum | reverse complement strand
TCTGGGTGGTGTGTTAGTGTCTGGGCGGGGTGTCAGTGTCTGGGCGGTGTGTTTGTGTCTGGGTGGTGTATTAGTGTCTGGGTGGTGTGTTAGGGTCAGGGCGATGTGTTAGTATCTGGGCGGTGAGTCAGTGTCAGGGCGGTGTGTTCGGGTCAGAGCGGTGTGTTAGTGTCTGAGCGGTGTGTTAGTGTCTGGGCGGTGAGTTAGTGTCAGAGCAATGTCTCAGTGTCAGGGTGGTGTGTTAGTGTCCGGGCGTTGTGTCAGTGTTTGGGTGGTGTGTTAGTGTCTGGGCAGTGTGTTAGTGTCTGGGCGGTGTATTAGAGTCAGGGCGGTGTGTTAGTGTCATGTTGTTGTGTTAGTGTCAGGGCGATGTGTCAGTGTTTGGGTGGTGTGTTAGAGTCTGGGCAGTGTGTTAATGTCTGGGCGGTGTGTTAGTGTCAGGGCGGTGTGTTAGTGTCAGAGCAGTGTGTCAGTGTCAGGGCGGTGTCTCAGTGTCAGGGCGGTGTGTTAGTGTCAGGGTGGTGTGTTAGTGTCAGGGCATTGTGTCAGTGTCTGGGTGGTGTGTTAGTGTCAGAGCGGTGTCTTAGTGTCAGACTGGTGTGTCAGTGTCTGGGTGGTGTGTCAGTGTCTGGGTGGTGTGTTAGTGTCCGGGCAGTGTCTTAGTGTCAGACTGGTGTGTCAGAGCCAGGGCGGTGTGTTAGTGTCTGGGCGGTGTGTTAGTGTCTGGGCGGTGTGTCAGTGTCTGGGTGGTGTGTTAGTGTCAGGGCGGTTTGTTAGGGTCAGGGCGGTGTGTTAGTGTCTGGGCGGTGTGTTAGTGTCAGAGCAGTGTGTCAGTGTCTGGGTGGTGTCTTAGTGTCAGGGCGGTGTGTTAGTGTCTGTGTGGTGTGTCAGTGTCTGGGCGGTGTGTTAGTGTCTGGGCGGTGTGTCCGTATCTGGGCGGTGTGTTATTGTCTGGGTGGAGTGTTTGTGTCAGGCAGGTGTGTTAGTGTCTGGGCAGTGTGTTAGTGTCTGGGCAGTGTGTTAGTGTCTGGGTGGTGAATTAGTGTCAGAGTGGTGTGTCAGTGTCAGGGCAGTTTGTCAGTGTCAGGGGGGTGTGTTAGTGTCTGCGCGGTGTGTTAGTGTCAGAGCGGTGTGTCAGTGTCAGGACGGTGTGTCAGTGTCTGGGTGGTGTGTTAGTGTCCGGGGTGTGTCAGTGTCTGGGGGGTGTGTTAGTGTCTGTGCAGTGTGTTAGTGTCAGAGCAGTGTGTCAGTGTCTGGGTGGTGTCTTAGTGTCAGGGCGGTGTGTTAGTGTCAGGGCGGTGTGTTAGTGTCAGGGCGGTGTGTCAGTGTCTGTGTGGTGTGTTAGTGTCAGGGCGATGTGTTCGTGTTTGGGCGGTGTGTTAGTGTCTGGGCAGTGTGTTAGTGTCAGGGGGGTGTTAGTGTCTGGGTGGTGTGTTAGTGTCTGGGCGGTGTGTCTGTATCTGGGCGGTGTGTTAGTGTCTGGGCGGTGTGTTAGTGTCTGGGCAGTGTGTTAGTGTCTGGGTGGTGAATTAGTGTCAGAGTGGTGTGTCAGTGTCAGGGCAGTTTGTCAGTGTCAGGGGGGTGTGTTAGTGTCTGCGCGGTGTGTCAGTGTCTGGCCGGTGTGTGAGTGTCAGGGCGGTGTGTCGGTGTCTGGGCGGTGTGTTAGTGTCAGGATGGTGTGTTGGTGTCTGGGCGGTGTGTCAGTGTCACGGCGGTGTGTCAGTGTCTAGGCAGTGTGTTAGTGTCTGGGCGGTGTGTCAGTGTCTGGGCGGTGTGTCAGTATCCGGGCAGTGTGTTCGTGTCAGGGCTGTGTGTTTGTGTCTGGGCGGTGTGTCAGTGTCTGGGTGGTGTGTTAGTGTCCGGGCAGTGTGTTTGTGTCAGGGCGGAGTGTTAGTGTCAGAGCAGTGTGTTAGTGTCTGGGTGGTGTGTTAGAGTCAGGGCGGTGTGTTAGTGTCTGGGCGGTGTGTCAGTGTCTGGGTGGTGTGTCAGTGTCTGGGCGGTGTGTTAGTGTCAGAGCAGTGTGTTAGTGTCTGGGTGGTGTGTTAGAGTCAGGGCAGTGTGTTAGTGCCAGGGTGGTGTGTTAGTGTCTGGGCACTGTGTTAGTGTCAGAGCGGTGTGTTAGTGTCAGAGCGGTGTGTTAGTGTCAGGGTGGTGTGTTAGTGTCAGGGTGGTGTGTTAGTGTCAGGGCGGTGTGTCAGTGTCTAGGCAGTGTGTTAGTGTCTGGGCGGTGTGTCAGTGGCTGGGCGGTGTGTCAGTATCCGGGCAGTGTGTTCGTGTCAGGGCGGAGTGTTAGTGTCAGGGCGGTGTGTTAGTGTCTGGGCGGTGTGTCAGTGTCAGGCCGGTGTGTCAGTGTCAGGGCGGTGTGTCGG
>NW_025180406.1:0-2368 GCF_004010195.1 Chiloscyllium plagiosum | reverse complement strand
GCAATGAAAGAAATTGCATTCTCAGAGGAACCTCTGGACCTGTGCCTTCATAGCGTCGCTAGTATTAAGGGCGAGAACATCGAGAACAAAAAGCACTCAAGGGCAGTTAGTACCTCTTCCGGAGAAGGGGTGTGTGGTGAGGTAATTACCTTTTGACATCTGTTACTATGTTCAGAAACTGCGTTTTAGATTGAGGTGAACAGAAACTGCATTTCTGAAAAGCACCATGGAATTTAGCAAAATTTATTGAGTCGCTTCTCGTCGATTCCCACACAGGTTTCCAACTCAGTTGGTATCCATGTGGCTCATACCCAGGTGTGAACCTCTCTGAAGCGAATTGCACGGTTAAGGTAAAAAGCCAAGGAAACTGGTTCCCAGGTCAGAGCATCCTCACAGTGTGATCTGTCGTTCTCGGATTGTAATGCTACCACCGGTTTTAGGGGGAGAACATTCTTTGGGACTCTTATTCAGCAAAACAGACACAGTGACTGAAACGATGCTGCACGGTATGATGTGGAACACGGCCTGCTCAGCTTTGTGCATTTCCCATGTAGTCCGGTCTGTTTCATGTTCCGTGTAAACGTGAAAGTTGTTCTGTTTCGAGCAATGTGTGAAATCATTTAGCAAAGCAAGAATCAAATTTGCAGTAATGTCAAGCAGCTCATGGTAATTTGACTAAATCATAACCGATCATATGTTCTCACGCAGTCACAGATACATTTTTAGCTGAAAAGAGTCTGAGAAGATAGACTCAGTTCACCATTGATTTTTATCTGGATTGATGTGCTATCATTATCTGCTGCGAAACTGATATTGTAGACGGGCACATGCCAGCGGCCGTGCGAGTCGGAGAGGCATCATGGAACACTTTTCATGTCACTTTGCATCTGTTGTTATGCAGGACTCGTCGTTATTTGGTTTTCAGGCAAATGAAAAAATCGTTCCAATGAATTTCGAATATCCTACGTTATTGAATTTCTTCCATTTCCTTCATCTCCGTCCTGGAGACATCGGAAGGGAAAGGTAATCTGATCGAGGCTGTGATTGGTGAAATTCACTTTTTATGGCCCATTCTTATTACGTTCTTTCTTTCTCTCTTTTCAGCATTTTCTCGGAAGTGGTGGTGCACTCAGGCTCCAGTATGTTTGAAAGAGTAGTTTGGAATTGCCCTGTTGTTAGTTGTGAGATCACTTTATGGCTCATGCCCCCGGACTGTCTCACATTTAGCATTCATGCTCGCTGTGTCTAAAAATGCATTTGGTTTGCCAGTTTTGTTTGTGTTCCGTGTTAAATGCTTTCTGTTTTGCGATTCGCTCAATACATTACGAATTAACAGGGTTTCTGAGGTAACTTCCAGCTGCAAAAATCCTCAACTGAGAATCTGGGAAAATTTCACTGAGTATGGTCAGTCGGAGCAAAAGTAAGGAAGTCGTTCGTTTCTGCAGTGTCTTACAATGCTACCTTTCCCGTGAGCAGTCGAACAGACTAAATGATTGTGCCACAGACTGCGACGGCAAGCTCCGCTAAAAAATAATCCTTTAAAGCCGGTGTAAGCAACACAACGTTATTGGGCGTGGAAACAGATACTTCGGTGTATCTCGTCCATGCTCACCACATAGCCAAAATTAAACAAGTTGAAAGGTAGAATGGCTTCAACTGTCAGTGCTGGATGCCACTGAGCCGCAGCACGGCTGGCTGAGGCGAGTTTCTGTAGTGTAGTGGTCATCACGCTCGCCTTACACGCGAAAGGTGCCCATTTCGAAAGTGCGCAGAAGCTGCTTTGTTCTTCAACTGCGCCTTTTACATGGTCAAGAACGGAGTTTTCTTGCTTGCTTTCCCATCTGCAAACCTGCCTTCGAATTTGCTTGAACAAATGTGCTCTCGTAGTGAAATGCAATGCAACTCCATTTAATTACTGTGCAAAGCATTGTAAAGTTTTTCTCCAACCTGGTTCTGTTCATATGCCATTCCGTTTGAGAGTGTAGTTACCGCCTTCTGTTCATTTCGCGAAGTGCAGTACCACATTTGCATTCCTTGCGCAGGCGGCCCGGTTCAAAGACTGGGCAGAAGCTGATGCGCTGGTGTCACAGCGCACCACGGATTCCTGAACTAGTCTGTCTGTCAAATGTACCCCAAAGCCGTCTCTGAAAGACCTCATTTGGAAGCTGTCTGTCGTTATTCAACGTGCGAGAGTTGGCACCAGAGGTCCTGAACCATGTTTTGGAGCAGTTCGCACGTTAGTGGCTCATTCAATCAGCAACAGCAACGAAAGAAAGTACACTCTCAGAGGAACCTCTGGACCTGTGCTTTCATAGCATCGCTAGTGTTAAGTGCGCCCGAGATCTAAGCCACGTCGGAACTGAAACGG
>NW_025180405.1:0-2368 GCF_004010195.1 Chiloscyllium plagiosum | reverse complement strand
CCCCTTTAACTGCCTGAGGGGCCTTCGGAACAGTGTCTCCTTCTCCCTGGAACATAATCTCTTCCCTCGGGATCTCATCGTTTGTTCAATTCACTGACGTCCGGCCGTTCACAAACAATGTGAGGGACAGAATGTTCCGGGGAATGTCAGTTATCGAATGTTTGGAACAGAGCGTTCGGGGAACCCCTTGACCTGTCCATTACCTTTCCCCCGTACCCACCCCACCAACATGATGTCCTGTGGCTGGGCACACTGTAACATTAATGGGATGAGAGACGGGGGGTCCAATCACATGAATGGTAACTAAAGGCATTGCCAGAGCAGCTGAAATGGTTAGATATACCACATTCTCAATCCACCTCACAGAACCAGCCCAGACACCATCAACCCAGTGGAGATATCTGTTCAATGTGGAACACTGTGTAGACCCGGCCAGTGTACTGCTCAGTAACAACCAGCAATCTGTCCAGATTCATCCATTGCACTGGTCAATACAACGCAGCAATCTGTCCAGAGTGGAACACTGCACCAATCAGTTCAGGACATTGATCTATAAACACGGACTAGATATCTGTACAACACCGGAAGCTGCACAGATCACAGCAGTGCACTGATTTCTAAACACGGACTAGATATCTGTCCAGCGCAGTGAGAAGTGCAGACCACAGCAGTGCATTGATTTATAAACCCGGACTAGATATCTGTCCAGCACGGGGAGCTGTGCAGACCACAGCAGTGCATTGATCTATAACCACGGACTAAATATCTGTCCAGCACGGGCAGCTGTGCACACCACAGCAGTGCACTGATCTATAACCACGGACTAGATATCTGTCCAGCACGGAGAGGTTTGCAGACCACAGCAGTGCATTGATCTATAACCACGGACTAAATATCTGTCCAGCACGGGGAGCTGTGCAGACCACAGCAGTGCATTGATCTATAACCCCGGACTAGATATCTGTCCAGCACGGGCAGCTGTGCAGACCACAGCAGGGCACTAATGTGTAAATTGAAACAAATATCTATCCAGCATAAGGAGCTACACAGACTAGATCATTGCATTATCTATAAACCTCAACCAGTTAGTCTGACCTGCACAGCGACCTGTGCAGTTATCAATCGTCAATTAATTTGTAAACCAGGAACAGTTACCCTCCCAGCATGTAGGACTGTGTACCCCACCCCAGTGCATTGATCTGTAAGCCAGGAGCGGTTACCCTCCCAGCATGGAGGACTGTGTATCCCATCCAAGTGCATTGATCTGTAAACTAGGAGCAGTTACCCTCCCAGCATGTAGGACTGTGTACACAAGCCCAGTGCATTGATCTGTAAACGAGGAACAATTATCCTCCGAGCATGTAGGACTGTGTTCACCACCCCAGTGCATTGATGTAAACCAGGAGCAATTACGCTCCCAGCATGTAGACTGTGTAGACCACCCCAGTCCATTGATCTGTAAAGCAGGAACGGTTACCCTCCCAGCATGTAGGACTGTGTACCCCACCCCCGTGCATTCATCTGTAAACCAGGAGCAGTTACCCTCCCAGTATGTAGGACTCTGTACCCGACCCCAGTGCATTGATCTGTAAACCAGGAGCAGTTACCCTTCCAGCATGTAGGACTGTGTACCCCACCCCAGTGCTTTGATCTGTAAACCAGGAGCAGTTCCCCTCCCAGCATGTAGGCCTGTGTACATCACCCCAGTGCATTGATTTGTAAACCTGGAGCAGTTACCCTTCCAGCTTGTAGGACTGTGTACGCCACCCCAGTGCATTGCTCAGTAATACTGTGTTAGATCCCTGCCCAGTGTGGGGAAACTTGCAGCCCGGGCTGGGAGTGACAGGATGTGCAGTTCCCATCCATTTACAGCTCCATATCTCCATTGTGCCATGACAAGAGGGTGCTGTGGGTGTGAACATCACTGCCAGAGAGAGATGGCGGGGGAATCAGTTTAAATATCATCACATGGGAGGGGTTTGGGAAATAGACAGAGAGGGGGAGACTGAGAGACAGTGTCATGGAAGGATGTGTTCCCAGGTTTCAGAATGCTGAAATGTAGACACTACGATAACATCCTGTAACATGAGCCAGTCTTCCCAGGAAAGATGGGATAAAGGGATATTCGTGTGAGATCAGATGAGCATTTGTTCTGCATAATTGTAACTGGAATTAGTTTCCACAGAATCTATGTAAGGAGCTGCCCTGCACAGTTTACCCCGACCATGGCAGATAAGTGGCAATTACATCACAATTTGTTGACGGTGCACGGACGTCCTGGTGGATGGGCTATTATCGAGGGGGGGCATTCTCTTCCCAGAGGGAGCCACACCATCAGACCCACCGAGCATGGTCTGAGCTCCCCACC
>NW_025180404.1:0-2368 GCF_004010195.1 Chiloscyllium plagiosum | reverse complement strand
GAGCAGGAGAATCGACGTTTCAGGCATGAAGAAAAGTCCTTCCTGAAGAAGGGCTCATACCCGAAACGTCGATTCTCCTGCTCCTTGGATGCTGCCTGACCTGCTGCGCTTTTCCAGCAACACATTTTCAGCTCATCAACCCACCTCCCAGTAGCTATACAGACACTGCAAACAGTCTCCTAGAAAGCCTGTCCTCATCCTCACACCTCCCAGTGACCATACTGTCATTACAAAGAGTTCATAGATAGCGTGTTCTTATTTACACATCTCCCAGTCACTATACAGTCACTGCAAACAGAGTCACAGTGAGACTGGCCTCATCCACACCCCTCCCAGTTACCATACAGTCACTGCGAAAAGGATCTTAGATAGTGTTCTTATCTACACATATCCCTGTAACCATACAGTCATTGAAAAAGTGAGACTGGCCTCTTCTCATTTACACATCTCCCAGTCACTATACAGTCACTGCAAACAGAGTCACAGTGAGACTGGCCTCATCCACACCCCTCCCAGTTACCATACAGTCACTGCGAAAAGGATCTTAGGTAGCGTGTTCTTATCTACACATATCCCTGTAACCATACAGTCATTGAAAAAGTCTCAGTGAGACTGGCCTCTTCTCCACAACTCTAAGCAACCATACCTTCACTGTACACAGTTGTCCAACGAGACTGGCCTCATCAATACGCCTCCCAGTAGCCACACAGTCACAACAAACAGTCCCATAGAGAGCCGGTTCTCATCTACACACATCTAAGTAACCCTACAGTCAATGCAAACAGTTTCATAGACAGCCTGTCCCCAATTACACAGCTGCTAGTAACCATACAGTCACTACAAACAGTCTCAGAGATAGCCTGTCCTCAGCTACACACCTCCCAGTAACCATACAGTCACTGCAAGGTGACTCCGAGAGACTACCCTCAACCTCACACATCCCAGGAACAATTCTGTCACTGCACACAGGGTGAGACAGGCCTCAACAACATGCCACCCAGTTACCCACTGCCAAAAGTCTCAGAGAGAGCCTGTCCTCCGCTACACCTCCAAGTAACCATATAGTCGCTGCAAACAGTCTCACAGTGAGACTGGCCACATCTACACACCTCCCAGTAACCATACAGACACTACACAGTCGTCCAGTAAGACTGGCATCATCAACACGCCTCCCAGTAACTATACAGTCACTGCAAACAGTCTCAGAGAGCCTGTCCTCATCTACACACAGAGTAACCATCCAGTCAATGTAAACAGACGCATCCAGAGCCTGTCCTCATCTACACACCTCCCACTAACCATACTCAGAGAGACTATCCTCATCTATACACGTCCCAGTAACCATACAATATTTGCAAAGAGTCTCACAGTGAGACTGGCCTCATCAATACACATCTCAGTAACCATACAGTCAGTGGAATCAGTCTCAGTGAGAATGGCCACATCTACACACTTCCCAGTAACCATACAGACACTACACAGTCGTCCAGTGAGACTGGCCTCATCAACACGCCTCCCAGTAACCATACAGTCACTACAAACACAGTCTCATAGACAGAGTGCCCTTATCCACACATCTCCCAGTGACCATACAGTCACTGCAAACAGTGTCACAGTGAGAATTGCCCAATTTACACATATCCCAGTCGCAGTGAGCCTGTCCTCATCTACATACCCCCAGTAACCATACAGTCACAGCAAACAGTCTTATAGAGAGACTATTCTCATTTACACATGTCCCAGTAACCATACAGTCACTGTAAACTGTTTCATAGAGAGTCTGTCCTCAACTACACATGTTCCAGCAACAACAGTCACTCCATTCAGACTGACAGTGAGACTGGCCTTGTCAACACACATCACAATAACCATACGGTCACTGCAAACAGTGTCACTGTGTGACTGGCCTCATCTACACACCTCTCAGTAACCAGATGTCACTGCAAACGTCTCAGACACCCTATCTTCAACTACAGACATTCAGGTAACCATAGAGTCAGTGCACACAATCTGCCACTGAAACTGGCCTCGTTTACACACCTCCCAGTAACCATCAAGTCACTGCAAATAGTATCATAGAGAGCGTGTCCTTATCTACACATCTCCTAGTAGCCATACAGTCACAGTGAACAGTCACAGAGAGCCTGTCCTCATCCACACGCCTCCCAGTAAACATAGTCACTGCACAGTCTCAGAGAGCCTGTACTCACCTACACATCTCCCACTGCCCATACAGTCACTGCACACAGTCTCCCAGTGAGACTGGCCTCATCAACACACCTCCCAGTAAATATAGTCACTGCACACATTCTCATAGAGAGCCTGTCCTCATCGACACACCCCCCAGTGACCACACAGTCACTGTAAA
>NW_025180403.1:0-2368 GCF_004010195.1 Chiloscyllium plagiosum | reverse complement strand
TTGTTGATTGTCCTACCTGGCACCCTCATGCCCGTCAGGAAAGGAAATCTAACATCTTCAGCTGGTCGGGCTTACATGTAACTCCAGACCGTCAGTTGCAGTTTGAAATAGCCAAGCCATCCACTCAGTTATATCGGTCACTTTAAAGCCTCAAAGAAAAGAAACCGCATGGACTTCAGCACTGACTACTAACAGCCCACAGACTGCAGTGGGTCAGAAAGGCAGCTCACCAATACCTTCTCAAGGACAATGAGGAAAGAAAATTAAATGTTGGCCCAGCATCCCATTAATGAATACAGGATGATGATCCCACTCAGGGAAGAGAGAAAAACAGACATAAATAACTTTAAACAGGGACTTTAACATATACCTTACATGGTGATGATTATCAGTAATATGGGAACAGGAGAAACATAAGCAAGGTTTAATTTCATTTTTTTATTTCCATCCCAGCTGACCATCAACAATTCCTTTGTTTGCTTCTTTCTCTCTATCTCTCTTTCTCCATCTATTCAACTCAGTCCTTCTCCCCTTCATGACAGATGTCGGTGTCACCAACATCAATCACGCTATTTCCCTTCTGTGTTCAGTTCTGATGTATAGTAATTAGACTCGAATTGCCTTTTCTATTTTGCTCTCGACCCGAGGGGGCTGCCAAATCTGCTCAGTTTGTCTGGCACTTTCTCGTTCTTTATTGTTTCTGATCTGTTGCATCATTCTTTGCTTTATTTAACCTTTAATTTTGTTATCACTTGGAATGTATACATCGTTGCCAGGGGCAGCATTTGTTGACCTAACCAAGTGTCATTTACTGCGAGGTCATTCTTTCAGGCAGTACAGAACCAAGCAATCTTAAGCCAGACCAGATAATAACGCAAGATCTATTTACCAAAGGACGTCAGTGAAATAGATAAACGTATGGACAAAATGTTGGAAATGTTATGGTTGTTATTTCCAATTCCTTGTATTTACTTTCTGACATCCTCCGTGGTAGGATGTGGAGCAGTGTCTTTCTGTGTAATAACCTGTGCATCTGAATTACATTTCTTCCGACATTATTGCTCTGAGAGAGTGTTCCTGTGATTAAGTTATTTTAGAGACAAGAACAAAGTTGTGATTGGAATATTTGCAACTAAAAGCGTGCTTAGAGGAGAGGTGGAACCATAACGACTGAATTTTACTAAAGCATAGATAATGGTCTATTAAGCGTCAGCATTGAAGCCAAGATGGTGACTGGGCATATAATCGAGCTGGTAGTGGATAGGTTTTGTGATGGACAGAATACCGAGACATAAATGAATTTTATTTATTTAAATTCGGTATTGTGGACAGTCTCGTTCTCAAATGTTTGTGAGGGTGGGCTGTTCTGAAATTTGTGGATAATCAATGGTATTTGCATTTGAAACTGAAGACAATAGTTTCCATCTTTGTCAAATATAGATAACAGAAATAGCAAAGAAGTTCGCCATGTTTGAAGAGATTAATAAATGAATAGAGATGAAGACACTTCCAGGAACACCAACAATAGCGAGGATAGTATAGTAACCCGCCTGGATAATCATCAGTGCACCATTTATCCGATCTGATAATGTTGACCAAGACCAGGAAAAATAGAAAAGTCCCTCGGATAAACTCCTGCCCATTGCTGCAGCATTCCAGTCTAATGTTCTCAGATTCTGATCCATTAATGGATCATTCCAGACTGTACTAAGATGTTTAAATCTCACTTTTCTGTCTCTGCAGCTGCTGATCCCTTTGAGCGTCGGAGTTGATGCATCTGCTGCTACAATGGCATAAACCATTGCAAGAGGCCCCTTACTAATAGGAGACGGAAAACATCTAGTGACACATCTAGGATCCATGGAGACTGGCATCACAGTCACTGAACAAACAGCTCCATTTAACCACTTTCAGTATGGTTCCTTCAGTTCACAAAAGCTACTGGACTGGATTGAACGTTTGCACTGCTGGCTATTGATCACATCTCCCATCAGCCATTGCTCTCTGAAAATTAGTAGTGAGTGAGAATGATGCATGGTTTCTTATCGCAGGGTAGATGATTCTGCTGCGTTGTCCGTTTGCAATACTGTAACCAGCCGAACCGCCCACCACCACCACCCTCAAAAACCACAATCTACATGCTGTTACCGGGCAGATCTCTCCTGGACTAGAGCAGGCACCATCCAATATATTTACAGTGGATATATTTGCATTCCAATACATAGGAAATGTGAATTTGCCTGGGCATTCCTTTAATTGATCTAATAAGGCAATTTTGTATCTTCAACACTCAATGTGCTTCAGCACTTTCTTTTAATATAAACTCACAAACATCTTAACACACTTTATTAAGCACACGTTTCTTCAC
>NW_025180402.1:0-2368 GCF_004010195.1 Chiloscyllium plagiosum | reverse complement strand
TGACCTGGACAAGTTAGGTGAGTGGTCAGATGCATGGCAGATGCAGTTTAATGTGGATAAATGTATGGTTATCCACTTTGGTGGCAAGAACAGGAAGGCAGATTACTACCTAAATGGAATCAATTTAGATAAAGGGGCAGTACAAAGAGATCTGGGTGTTCTTGTACACCAGTCAATGAAGGTAAGCATGCAGGTACAGCAGGTAGTGAAGAAGGCTAATAGCATGCTGGCCTTCATAACAAGAGGGATTGAGTATAGAAGCAAAGAGGGCCTAGCTTTGCTGCTCCTCTCCCTTGTAACATTGCTGTCTCCTATGTACAGCTGTAAATGTTTTTTGTAAATTGTTTGTAATTTGTTTAATAAAATATAAATATATAAACAGGAAAAAAAAAATAGAAGCAAAGAGGTTCTTCTGCAGCTGTACAGGGCCCTGGTGAGACCACACCTGGAGTACTATGTGCAGTTCTGGTCTCCAAATTTGAGGAAAGACATTCTGGCTATTGAAGGAGTGCAGCGTAGGTTCACGAGGTCAATTCCTGGAATGGTGGGACTACCTTACACTGAAAGACTGGAGGGACTGGGCTTGTATACCTTAGAGTTTAGAAGACTGAGGGAGGATCTGATTGAGACATATAAGATTATGAAAGGATTGGACACTCTGGAGGCAGGAAACATGTTTCCACTGATGGGTGAGTGCCGAACCAGAGGACACAGC
The DNA here is from genome assembly GCF_004010195.1 of Chiloscyllium plagiosum. Taxonomy (NCBI): domain Eukaryota; kingdom Metazoa; phylum Chordata; class Chondrichthyes; order Orectolobiformes; family Hemiscylliidae; genus Chiloscyllium; species Chiloscyllium plagiosum. The sequence goes on along the minus strand of NW_025180402.1, from coordinate 1,653 downwards.
TTAAAAATTCAGGGTAGACCATTTAGGACAGAGATGAGGGGAAACTTCTTCACCCAGAGAGTGGCAGCTGTGTGAATGCTCTGCCCCAGAGGGCAGTGGAGGCCCAGTCTCTGGATTCATTTAAGAAAGAGTTGGATAGAGCTCTCAAGGATTGTGGGATCAAGGGTTATGGAGATAAGGATACTGATCAAGGATGATCAGCTATATAATATTGAATGGTGGTGCAGGCTCGAAGGGCAGAATGGCCTACTCCTGCACCTATTGTCTATTGTCCCAGGTACCTATCCATGCTGCAAGCTCACCTACCTTATTTCAGATACTTCTGGCCTTGAAGTAAACACACTCCATACCACTTCGCCGTCTGCCATCACATTCCTGTGACCCTGAAATCCTGTCCCTGTTCTTCCTACTCTCATCTTCCTGTGTGCACTGCACCTACACCTGCGGTTCCCATCTCCTTGCTGAGCTAGCTTAAACCCACCAGAATAGCACCAGCAAATTTCCCACCCAGGATATTAGTACCCTTCTGGTTCAAGTGAACCATCTCCTTGCTGAGCTAGTTTAAACCCACCAGAATAGCACCAGCAAATTTCCCACCCAGGATATTAGTACCCATCTGGTTCAAGTGAAGACCATCCTGTTTGTACAAGTCCCACCTTCCCCAGAATGAGCCCCAATTATCCAAGAACCTGAAACCTTCCCTCCTGCACCATCCTTCCAGCCACATGTTCAGCTGATATCTCTCCCCATTCCTTGCCTCACTATCACATGGCACAGGTAACAAACCAGAGATAACAACTCTTTGTTCTAGCTCTCAGTTTCCACCCTGAAATCCTACCTTACATCCCTATCCCTCTTTCTACCCATGTCATTGGTACCTACATGGACAACAACTTGAGGTTGGTCACCCTCTCCCTTCAGGACCTCACAGATACAATCCGAGACATCACAGACCCTGGCACCTGGGAGGCAACACACCAACTGAGAGTCTCATTCGGTCCCAAACAAACCTTCTATCTGAGCCTCTAACTATTGAGTCCCCAATGACTAACACTCTCCTCTTTCCCTCCTTCCCTTCTGTTCAACAGGGACAGGCTCTGTGCCAGAGACCTTGGCCCCACTGCATACCCCTGGTAAGTCATCCCCCTCAAAAGTATCCAAAATGGTACACATGTTTTTCAGGGAAATGACCACAGGGGATCCCTCCTCTGACTGCTTTTTCCCCCTTCGAACAGTCACCCAGCTTCCTTCATGCCTAAGAGTAACTATATCCCTGTAATTCTTATCTATCTGCCTCCCGATTGATCTGAAATTCATCCAGCTCCGCGCTCCAGTCCCTAACATGGTCTTGAGGAGCGAGAGTTGGGTGCACTTCCTGCAAATATACTGGGATGGGAGATGAATGGCATCCCTCACCTCAAACATCATGCAGGAGGAACATTATTTCCTAACTGCCCTAAACTAACAGGGATGGCAGGACAGGGAGAGCAGAGAACACTAAAAGAGAGATCGCAGAGTTAAAGTTGAAAAACATTGCTCAGGACCAGGGGAATCAGGCAAACCTTCCCCACATGGGGCAACTCCAGTTCCAATGTGAACAAGCACATCAAGATACTCAGAGAGCAGTGTTAGAGAAAATGGCTGCTGAGAAGA
>NW_025180401.1:0-2368 GCF_004010195.1 Chiloscyllium plagiosum | reverse complement strand
GGCTCGCTACTGCTGAACAAGACATTGATGCAGCTGTTGAACACTGCCATGCTGCTGCAGCTGAACAATGCCTCACTGCTGCTGATGAACACTGCCTCACTGCTGCTGCTGAACACTGCATCGCCTCTGCTGCTGAACACTGCCTCACTGCTGCTGCTGAACACTGCCCCACTGCTGCTGCTGAACACTGGCTCGCTGTGGCTGCTGAACACTGGCTCGCTACTGCTGAACAAGACATTGATGCTGCTGTTGAACACTGCCATGCTGCAGCTGAACATTGCTTCACTGCTGCTGCTGAACACTGCATCACTGCTGCAGCTGAACATTGCATCACTGCTGCTGCTGAACACTGCCTCACTGCTGCTGCTGAACACTGCCTCACTGCTGCTGCTGAACACTGCCTCACCGTTGCTGCTGAACACTGCCTCACTGCTGTTGATGAACACTGTCTCACTGTTGCTGCTGAAAACTGCCTCACTGTTGCTGATGAATCCCACTGCTTCGCTACTGCTGCTGAACACTGCCTTACTACTGCAGCTGAACATTGCCTCACGGCTTATGTTGAATGCTGGCTCGCTGTGGCTACTGAACACTGCCTTACTGTAGCTGCTGAAAACTGCCTCTCTGCTGCTGCTGAACATCGTCTCACTGCAGATCCTGAACACTGCCTCGCTGCAGCTGCTGAACACTGCCTCGTTGATGCTGTTGAACACTGTCTCACTAATGCTGCTGAACACTGACTCACTGCTGCTGCTGAAAACTGCCTCACTGCTGCTGCTGAACACTGCCACGTTTCAGCTGCTGCTAACAACTGCCTCGCTGCTGCCACTGAAAACTGCCTCACTGCTGCTGCTGAACACTGCCTCGATGCTGCTGCTGAACACTGCCTCGCTACTGCTGCAGAACACTGCCTCACTGTTGCTGCTGAACATTGCCTCATTGTTGCTGCTGAACACTGCCTCACAGCTGCTGCTGAACACTGGCTCTCTGCTGCTGAACACTGCCTCACTGCTGCTGCTGAACACTGGCTCGCTGTGGCTGCTGAACACTGGCTCGCTATTGCTGAACAAGACATTGATGCTGCTGTTGAACACTGCCATGCTGCTGCAGCTGAACATTGCCTCACTGCTGCTGCTGAACACTCCCTTACTGCTGCTGCTGAGCACTGCCTCACTGCTTCTGCTGAACACTGCCTCACTGCTGCTGCAGAACACTGCCTCACTGCTGCTGCTGAACACTGGCTCGCTGTGGCTGCTGAACACTGGCTCGCTACTGCTGAACAAGACATTGATGCTGCTGTTGAACACTGCCATGCTGCTGCAGCTGAACATTGCTTCACTGCTGCTGCTGAACACTGCCTCACTGCTGCTGCTGAACACTGCCTCGCTACTGCTGCTGAAGACTGCCTCACTGCTGCTGCTGAACACTGGCTCGCTGTGGCTGATGAACACTGGCTCGCTATTGCTGAACAAGACAATGATGCTGCTGTTGAACACTGCCATGCTGCAGAAGCTGAACATTGCCTCACTGCTGCTGCTGCTGAACACTGCCTCACTGTTGCTGATGAACACTGCCTCACTGCTGCTGAATCCTGGCTCACTGCTGCTGCTGTACACTGCCTCGCTGCTGCTGCTGAACAATGCCTCACTGTTGTTGATGAACACTGACTCACTGCTGCTGCTGAACACTGGCTCGCTGTGGCTGCTGAACACTGGGTCGCTATTGTTGAACAAGACATTGATGCTGCTGTTGAACACTGCCATGCTGCTGCAGCTGAACATTGCCTCACTGCTGCTGCTGAACACTGCCTCACTGCTGCTGCTGAACACTGCCACGTTTCAGCTGCTGCTAAAAACTGCCTCGCTGCTGTCACTGAAAACTGCCAGGCTGTAGCTGCTGAACACTGCCTCGATGCTGCTGCTGAACACTGCCTCGCAACTGCTGCAGAACACTGCCTCACTGTTGCTGCTGAACACTGCCTCTCTGTTGCTGCTGAACATTGCCTCATTGTTGCTGCAGAACACTGCCTCACTGTTGCTGCTGAACACTGTCTCACTGCTGCTGCTAAACACTGCCTCACTGCTGCTGCTGAATACTGCCTCACTGCTGCTGCTGAACACTGCCTCACTGCTGCTGCTGAACACTGCCGCGCTGCTGCTGCTGAACAATGCCTCCCTGCTGCTGAACACTGCCTCACTGTTGCTGATGAACACTGGCTCACTGCTGCTGCTGAACACTGCCTCACAGCTGCTGCTGAACACTGCCTCATTGCTGCTGCAGCACACTGGCTCACTGCTGCTGCTGAACACTGCCTCACTGCTGCTGCTGAACACTGCCTGTCTGCTGCTGCTGAACAATGCCTCACTGC
>NW_025180400.1:0-2368 GCF_004010195.1 Chiloscyllium plagiosum | reverse complement strand
ATAGATGGAAGGAGGTTAAGGTGAGGGTGATAGACCGGAGAGGGAGAGGGGGCGGAGAGATCGGGAAGAAGATTGCAGGTCAAGAGGCGGTGCTGAGTCCGAGGGTTAGGACTGAGATAAGGTGGGGGGAGGGAAATGAGGAAGCTGGAGAAATCTGCATTCATCCCTTGCTGTTGGAGGGTTCCTCGGGGGAAGATGAGGCGCTCTTCCTCCAGGCGTCGTGTTGCCATGGTCTGGCGTTGGAGGAGGCCAATGACCTGCATGTCCTTGGCGGAGTGGGAGGGGGAGTTAAAGTATTCAGCCACGGGGCGGTTGGGTTGTTTGGTGCGGGTGGGCCAGAGGTGTTCTCTGAAACGTTCCACAAGTAGGTGGTCTGTCTGCCCAATGTAGAGGAGGCCACCTCGAGTGCAGCGAATGCAGTAAATGTTGTGTGTGGAGGCGCAGGTGAATTTGTGACGGATATGGAAGGATCCCTTGGGGCCTTGGAGGGAAGTGAGAGGGGGAGGTGTGGGCGCAGGTTTTGCATTTCTTGCAGTTGCAGGGGAAGGTGCCGGGAGTGGAGGTTGGTTTGGTGGCGTGTATTGTCAGGTATCGCCTGGAGGAAGAGCGCCTCATCTTCCACCTAGGAACCCTCCAACCACAAGGGATGAATGCAGATTTCTCCAGCTTCCTCATTTCCCCTCCCCCAAGCTTGTCACACCTTCCTCATTCCTGAAGAAGGGCTTATGCAGAAACGTCGATTCTCCTGCTCCTTGGATGCTGCCTGACCGCTGCGATTTTCCAGCAACACATTTTTCAGCTTCATCGAGAGGAGGTCATGCCTGACAAATCTGTTAGAATTATTTGAAGTAGTAACAAGCAGATCACACTAAGGAGAACAAATGGATGCTTTCTGCCTGGAACTCAAGAATGCCTTTGACAAGTTGTGTCATACAGGAGGTTACCTATTGACATAAGGGCCCATGATGAGAGATACAACGTGTTTTCATGGATAGAAGCTTGGCTGTCTGGTCCAATACAGAGTGGTGGTAAACGTGTCCTTCTCAGGATGTCAACCAGTGACAAGTGGTTTTCCAGAAGGCTCAATATTTGGACCACAGCAGTTCGCTTTATACAACAATGATGCAGATAAAGGAACTAAGGGCAATTTAAATAATTTTGCAGGTGATACAAAGATAGATAGAGGGAGAGGGAACATTGTGGCGGCTGGGAGGCTGCAGAAAATTTAGACTGTTTCGGAGAATGGGCGAATAAGTGGCAGATGCATTATAATATGGTAAATTGTGAAGTCATACACCTGAGAAGAATGAATTGAGGCATGGAATATTTTCCAAATGGGGAGAAAATTCAGCAGTCTGAAGCGCAAGGACACTTTAGAGTTGTAGTCCTCTCAAGTGAAATTTGCAGGTCGAATCAGTAGTTCAGAAGGTAAATGTAATGATGCCATTTATTCTGAGAGGACTTGAATATAAAAGCTTACTTCTGAAGTTTCTCCAAAGTTCTGGTCTGATCATTTTTGGAGTGTTGTGCGCGGTTTTGAGCCCGCTTTCTATGGTAGAATATACTGGCCCAGAGCATGTTCAGAGGAGGTACACGAGGAATGAAAAACTAAACATATTGGTGCGTTTGAGACTTTGAGTCTGTACTCGATGAAGTTTAGAACTATGAGGGGGGATACAGTTGAAAACTACAGAATAATGAAAGACCTGGAGATAGTGGATGTTGAGGAAATGCTTCCATTGAAAGTCGAGACGGGATCCCAAGGGCACAGCCTTTAAATTAAGGGAAGACATTTTAGAACAGAGATAAGGAGAAACCTTTACAGCCAGAGAGTGGTGAACCGATGGAATTGACTGCCACAGAAGTCAGTGGAGGTCAGGTCATTGAGTACAATTAAGACGGAGATAAATAGGTCCTTGATTGTCAACGGGATTGAGGGTTATGGGGAGAAAGCGCAAGAATGGTTTGAGAAACCTATCAGTCATGATTAAATGGTTTGAGAAACCTATCAGTCATGATTCAATAGTTTCAGAGGACAAATTTATGTTCCTATGTCTTATGGTCTTATTACTATTGTTTGTCCTCGTTCATGATTGTAGATGTGTCCATGAAAATGTTCATTATAAGGATTATGAAGAGTAATGTTCCAATACTGATGACTGGGCAATATCATACTCCATCGTTCCCAGACATTTCCCCAATTATCTGTTTTTTTTCTCTCTTTCACATTTGATAATCATACTATAATTGAAGTCCAGTAAATGATACTTCATCGCAGTTCATTGTAATTGATAACATCAAGAGCATCATCCTCTAACTTGCCTTCTCTGCTCCTAGAATAACAATCTGAATTGCACTTGTCAGGTAC
>NW_025180399.1:0-2368 GCF_004010195.1 Chiloscyllium plagiosum | reverse complement strand
CCCGTCAATATTTGGAAAGTGAAAGGCCCCCATAACAAATATTCTATCACTCTCGCTCCTACTGAGGATATTTTTTGCATTCCGATCCTCTGCATGTCTGGACTTATTCGGAGGCCTATAGAAAACCTATATCAATGTAACCACTTCTTTCCTGTTTCTAATCTCAGCCCATACTACCTCATTCGGGGATCCTCAAATTTCATTTCTGCAACCATAATACTGTCCTTGACTAACAGGGCACACCATCCCCTCTTTTACTGTTTTCTCCAGCTGACTGAAACATCTAAATTCCGGAATCTGCAACAACCGTCCCTGTCCATCTTCTATGATAGTCTCTCAAATGGCTACAATATCGACATCCCAGGTACCAATCCAAGTTGCAAGTTCACCGACTTTATTCTAGATGCTCCTGGCATTGAAGTACACACGCTTCAAGCCAACATCTTGCCTGACGGTGCCTTATTGCAATCTTGAAATGTCAGTTCTGAATGCACTACTCTCTTCAACCCGTTATACTCGAAGTACAATTTTGGTCACACCCACCTGTTGAATTAGTTCAAACCCACCCAAAAAGCATAAGCAATATCCCCATACCCCGGTATGCCTCTGCTTCAGGTGAACGCCATCCTATTCGTAGAGGTTCCACCTAATTCAGAAAGAGTCCAAATTATCCAGGAAAAAAATAACCGTCACTCCTGCACCATCCCTGTAGCCATTTTTACAATTCTTTCCTGCTAACACGTGGCACGGGCAACAAACCAGAGATAGCAAATCTATTTGTTCTAGCTCTCGGCTTCCAGCCTAGCTCCCAGAATTTCTCTCCTCCTACTAATGTCGCTGATGCCTATCGTGACCACGACTCAAAGCTAATCCCCCCACTACTCAAAGATTCTGAAAACACGATCAGTGTCATCACAAACCCTGGCACCTGGGAGGGAACACGCCAACCGTGAGTCTCTCTCATTCCCACAGAACCGCCTCTCTATCCCTTTAATTGTAGAGTCCGCAGTGACTAATGCTCTGTTCACTTCCTCCTCCCTTCTGAGCAACAGGAATAGGCTGTGTGCCAGAGACATGTGCCCATTTCTTACCTCTGGTAAGTCCCCGCAATGGTATCTAAAACAATATACTTGTTGTTGAGGGGAACGGCCAAATGGGATTGCTGCACTGCCTGTCGGTTCCCATTACGTCCACTGATGACAACCCATCCAACGCCTTCTTTAATCTGAGGTGTGACTAACTCACTGCAACTGCTCTCAATATCCTCCTGCACCTCCTGAATGATTCAAAGTTCTCCAGTTCCAGCTCCAATTTTGTAACGCGGTTTTCGAGGCGCTGGAGTTGGGTTTACTTCCCACAGATGCAGTTAGCAGGGACTCTACTGGTGATCCTTATCTCCCACATTCCGCAGGAGGAACATTTAAGTACCCTACCTTCCATTCCTACTATTCGAATTTCCCAACGAGACGACTGGTAAACTACAAAAAAAAAGAATCCAGTCCCCTTAACAATCCACTGCACAGAGCCTCTGGTTCTCTGTGTCATTCCTCCCTCTCCAACGGCCAGCAAGAATAAGTGAAAGAACAGAAACTGTTTTAGCAGATTTGGGGTTTGAAAGGTCACAGCAGATTTAAACTCTTGGTGATTAATGTCTTAGATCATTAAATGAAATATTGGTGAAAAATGTGTCTAATTTCGGTTACTTTTGGTTGGCTAAAGTAAAAGTGAGGGAAACAAGTGTTAGCATTGCTGTAGATGTTCTGAAGTTTGAAGATACTTCCCATGTTTGCCAAGGAAATTTGGAAAAGCAGAGGAAGAATATATTTTTTGGAATTAGCAAACAGCTTAAAATTGAGTTCAACCAGGGACAAAAGAAAATCTGAAATAGTCATGGGCTTGGCCAAGTACTTTGATATGTCAAAGATACAGACATGTGCAGTAGAGTTTGAAAAAAAAGACTAAAATTGCGAATGAGCCAAATGGTGTTAGAAGTACAAAAGGCAGGGAAGGTCCTTGTATGAACAGAGAGATATAGGAATGAGAATAGGAAAGGCAGCGAAAACTTGAACTTGAGAAGTTGCAAATTAGTCAGGCAAGTCACATTAACAGGATTGAAATAAAGGAAGCATGCAGCGATTTATACAAATATGATTAAATATTGCCACATTCCGATGCGAAATATGTCGAAGCCTTCTTTATTTGGTTTGAAAAAATGGCTGGGCAGTTGCACTGGTCACAGAACTTGTGGGTAATGCGAGTTCAGACTAAGCTAGTAGGCAGAGCTTGTGATGTATACTCAGAGCTGTCAGACAATGGGGGGTGGGGGAGTGAAGATATTATGAAATAAACAGACTATTTAAAGTGCTTA
>NW_025180398.1:0-2367 GCF_004010195.1 Chiloscyllium plagiosum | reverse complement strand
ATGAATGAGTCAAGTTAATTTCATGGAATGAATATCGTTCGATTTATTGAATGAGGTTCGAAACCCATTTCAGTCAATCAATGAATGTAACTTTGTTCATTAAACGATTGAGTGAAACTCGTTTCATTGATTCTGTGAGAATAGATTAATTCACGAAATGAGCGAGATAAGCTCGAGTCATTGCATGAATAATAAATGAGTCATTACATAAATGAATGCAATTTGTTTCTTCAAATGATGCGTGATGTTTATTTCATTGTAAGAATGAACGTAAGTTGACTCATTGACTGAGTGAGTGCAACTCGTTGCACTGAATCAACGAATGTAGTTCGATTCATGAACACGTGAGTGAAACTCCTTTCATTGAATCAAGGCTTGTAGTTTAATTCATTGAATCAGTGTGTGAAACTCATTTCACTGAATCATTGAAAGTAGTTTGATTCATTGAATGAGAGAGTGAAACCAACTCCTTTAAATGTAGGTTGATTCACTGAATGAACAAGGTCAGCTAAGGTCATTGCATGCATGAATGAAGTTTGTTTCGTCGAATGAATGCGTGATGCTAGTTTCAATGAGTGCATGAATGTGGGTGGATTTTTTGAATGAGGGTGTGAAACTCATTTCACTGAATCAAGGAATGTAGCTTCACTCAGTGAATGAGCGAGTGAAACTCGTTTCAGTGAACCTACGGATATAGATCGATTCACTGACTCAGTGAGATAAGCTCGAGTCATTGCATGCATGAATACAGTCTGTTTCTCCGAATGAATGCGTGAAGTTAATTTCATTGAATGAATGAAAGTAGTTTGATTCATTGAATGTGTGCATGAAACTCATTTCACTGAGTCAAGGAAAGTTGTGTAATTCATAAATTGTGTGAGTGAAACTCGTTTCATTGAATCTATGAGTATAGTTTGATTCACTGACTCAATAAATGAATGAATATAGTTTGATTTATTTAATGATTGAGTGAATCTCATTTCACTGAGTAATTGAATGTCGTCTAATTCATTGAATGATTGAATGAAACCCTTTTCATTGAATCTGTGAATATAGAATGATTCAAGCAATCAACGAAATAAGCTCGAGTCAGAACTTGAATGAATGACGTTTGCTTCTATGAATGAATGAGTCAAGTTAATTTCATGGAATGAATGTTGTTTGATTTATTGAATGAGTGTTCGGAACCCATTTCACAGAATCAAGGAATGAAGCTTAGTTCATGAAACGATTGAGTGAAACTCGTTTCATTGAATCTGTAATCTGTGAGATTAATTCAAGGAATCAACGAGATGAGCTCGAGTCTTTGCATGAATGATTGAAGTTTGCTTCTTCGAATGAATGCGTCAAGTTCGTTTCATTGAATGAAAGCAGTTTGATTCTTTGAATGAGTGAGCAAAAGTCATTTCGATTGAATCTATGTATATAGATTAATTCACTGAATCAACGAGATAAGATCGAGCCATTGCATGAATGAATGCAGCTTGTTTCTTCAAATGAATGCGTGATGTTTATTTCATTGAAAGAATGAACGTAATTTGATTCAATGAATGAGTGAGTGAAACTCGTTGCACAGAATAAATGAATGTAGTTTGATACAGTGAATAAGTGAGTGAAACTCCTTTCATTGAATCAAAGAATCAGTGTGTGAAGCTCGTTGCATGGAATCATTGAAAGTAATTTGATTCATTGAATGAGACAGTGAATCCCGCTCCTTTGACTGTAAGTTGACTCACTGAATGAACAAGATCAGTTAAAGTCATTGCAAGCATGAATGAAGTTTGTTTCTTCGAATGAATGCGTGAGGTTATTTTCATTGAATGCATGAATGCAGTATTGAAAGAGGGTTTGAAACTCATTTCACTGAGTCAAGGAATGTTGCTCATGTCATTGAATGAGTGAGTAAAACTCGTTTCAGTGAATCTATGGATATAGATTAATTCACTGACTCAATGAGGTATGCTCGAGTCATTGCATCCATGAATGAAAACTGATTCTTCGAATGAATGAAACAAACATTCTATTCATTCGTTCAATGAAAAACAAACATTGTGCTCATTCCATATATCAAAACTTGCACACAATCATTCATTCATTCAATGAATCAGACCTATTCACTGATTCATTCAGTCAGTCAATGAATGAACAATCTACTTATTCGTTCATTCATTCAATAAGACAAACACTGTACTCATTCATTCAATATATCAAAATTTGCATACAATAATTCGTTTATTTGATCAATCAAACTTTGTGGTCATTGAGTCATTCTACTAATCAAACATTAAATGAGCTAAATTCATTCATTAAATAAGTTAAATTTGTATTCGTTCACTCAATGAATCAAATGTTGTAATCATCAATTCA
>NW_025180397.1:0-2367 GCF_004010195.1 Chiloscyllium plagiosum | reverse complement strand
TCTGAAACTGAGAGAAGTACCAACTAGAGAAAGATGCATTCCCCAACCATTCCAGAAACAAATAGAGAAAGGTGCATTCTTTACGCATTCTGGAAATAACTAGAGAAAGGTGTATTTGCAACCTTTCCGGAACCAACCAGAGAAAGGTGAATTTGCTCCCCATTCAGGAACCAACTAGAGAACAGTGCCTTCTCTACACATTCTGAAACCAACTAGAGAAAGATGCATTCTTTACCCATCCTGGATCCAACTAGAGAAAGGTGCATTCTCTATACATTCTGGAACCAACTAGAGAATGGTGCATTCTCTGTCCCTACTGGAACTAACCAAAGAATGGTGCATTCTCAGTGAATTCTGGAACCAATTAGAGAAAGGTGCATTCTCTACCCATTCTGGAACTAACCAGAGAAAGGTGCATTCTATACCAATCCTGCAAACAGCTCGAGAAAAATGCATTCTCTATTCATGCTGGAACCAACTAGAGAAAGGTGCATTCTCTGCCCATTCTGGAATGAACCAGAGAAAGTTGCATCCTTGACCCATCCTGAAACTGAGAGAAAAGTGCATTTTCCACACATTCAGAGATGAACTAGAGAAGGTGCATTCTCTATGCATTCTGGAACCAATTAGAGAAAGATGTATTCCTGCCCATTCTGGAACCAATTAGGGAAAGGTGCATTCGCTAAGCATTCTTGAACCATTTAGAGAAGGTGTAATCAATACCCATTCTGGAACCAACTGGAGAAAGATGTAGTTTCGATACTTCCTGCAACCAAATAGAATCAGGTGCATTGTCTATCACTTCTGGAACCAATTGGAGAAAGACGCATTCCATATCCAGTCTTTGAACAAACCAGAGAAAGGTTTATTCTCTAACCATTCTGGAACCAACCAGAGAAAGGTGCATTCTCTACTAATTCTGGAACCAACTGGAGGAAGATGCATTCTCTACCCATTCTGCAACCAACTAGAGAAAGGTGCATTCCCCAACCATTCCAGAACAACTAGAGAAAGGTGCATTCTTTACCCATTCTGGAAACAACTAGAGAAAGGAGCATTCACAACCATTTCGGAACCAACCAGAGAAAGGTGAATTTGCTTCCCATTCAGGAACCAACTAGAGAACAGTGCCTTCTCTACACATTCTGAAACCAACTAGAGAAAGATGCATTCTTTACCCATCCTGGAACCAACTAGAGAAAGGTGCATTCTCTAACCATTCTGGAACCAACCAGAGAACGGTGCATTCTCTGTCCCTTCTGGAACTAACCAAAGAATGGTGCACTCTCAGTGAATTCTGGAACCAATTAGAGAAAGGTGCATTCTTTACCCCATCTGGAAACTGGTTCCAGAATGTGTCTCTACTTGTTTTCAGAATGAGTAGATATTACACCTTTCTCTAGCTCTTCGCAGAATGGGTAGAGAATGTACCTTTCTCTCGAAGATTCCTGAATGGGGTGAGAATGCATCTTTCTCTGGTTTGTTCCAGGATGGGTATAAAACCATTCTGGAACCAACTAGAGAAGGGTACATTGCCTACCCATTCTGGAACTAATGGGGGAAAGATGCATTCTCTACCCATTCTGGAACTAACCAGGTAAAGGTGCATTCTATACAATCCTGCAAACAACTAGAGAAAAATGCATTCTCTATTTATTCTGGAACCAACTAGAGAAAGTTGCATTCTCTGCCCATTCTGGAATGAACCAGAGAAAGTTGCATTCTCGACCCATTCTGAAACTGAGAGAAAGGTGTATTCTCCACGCATTGTGAGATGTACGAGAGAAGGTGCATTCTCTATGCATTCTGGAACCAATTAGAGAAGGGTGTATTCCTGCCTATTCAGGAACCAATTCAAGAAAGGTGCATTCTCTATTCATTCTGGAACTAACCAAAGAAAAATGCATTCTCTACCCATCTGGAACCAATTAGGGAAAGGTGCATTCGCTAACCATTTAGAGAAGGTGTACTCTCTACCCATTCTGGAACCAACTGGAGAAAGATGCAGTTTCGATACTTTCTGCAACAAAATAGAGTCAGGTGCATTGTCTACCCTTTCTGGAACCAATTGGAGAAAGACGCATTCCATATCCAGTCTTTGAACAAACCAGAGAAAGGTGCATTCTCTACCAATTCTGGAAACAACTAGAGAAAGGTGCATTTGCAACCATTCTGGAACCAACTAGAGAAAGGTGAATTCGCTTCCCATTCTGGAACCAACCAGAGAACGGTGCATTCTCTGTCCCTTCTGGAACTAACCAAAGAATGGTGCATTCTCAGTGAATTCTGGAACCAATTAGAGAAAGGTGCATTCTCTACCCATTATGGAACCTAGTTCCAGAATGTGTCTCTAGTTGTTTCCAGAAT
>NW_025180396.1:0-2367 GCF_004010195.1 Chiloscyllium plagiosum | reverse complement strand
ACTCCCCAGAGTCTGTGCCTCTCCCTCCCCACACCCTCATTCCAACTCCCAGAGTCTGTGTGTCTTCCGCCATCCACGCCTCCATTCCCCGTCCCAAGAGTTTGAGTTTCTCCAAACCCCACACCACAACCCACTCCCAGAGTCTGTGTGTCTCCCTACCCCTCACACCCCCACCCCTACTCCCCAGAGTCGATGTGTGTCTCTCACCCCACAACCCAAACTACACTCCCCGAATCTGCATGGCTCCCTCCTCCCAACTCACACCAATCCCCGTTACCAGAATCTGTATGGCTTTCCCCCACACCACAATCACACTCCCAGGGACTGAGGGCCTCTCTCTCTGCACGCCTCCATTTCCAGTTCCCAGAGTTCGAGTTTCTCCAACACCGCACACCCCATCCCCACTCCCAGAGTCTCTGTGTCTCACTTCATCCCCACAACCCCATCCCCACGCCCCAAGTCCGTGCATCTCCCTCCCCAACACCCCCATCCCCACTCCCAGAGTCTCTGTGTTTATCTCCCCTCGCACCACCATCCCCACTCCCAAGATCTGTGAGTCTCCCTCCCTCCATAGCCCCATCTCAACTCCTAGAGCCTTTGTGTCACCCTGCCCCCCAATGCCCCATCCCCACTCCCAGAGTCTGTGTGTCTCTCACCCCATCTTTACTCCCAGAGTCCATGTGACTCCCTCCCCTACACCCCAACCCCACTCCACAGAATCTGTGCATCTCTTCACCCATACTCATCCCCACTTCCACAGTCTGTGTATATCCCTCCTGCAACATCTCCATCCCCCTCGCAGACCATCTCCACTCCCAAGGTCTGTGAGTCTCCCTCCCTCCATATCCCCATCGTCACTCCTAGCGTCTGTGTGTCTCCCTGCTCCCCAATGCCCCATCTCCACTCCCCAGGTTTCTCTGTCTCCCTCCACTCCCCATACCCCCATCCCCACGCCCAGAGTCTGTGTGCTCCCCTTTACCCCACAACCCCATCCCCACTCCGCAGAGTCTGTTTAACACCCTCCCCACACACCTCAATCCTGATTCCCAAAGACTGTGTCTCCCTCTCACCCCACACTGCCATTTGCACTCCCGTAGTCTGTGTGTCTCCCTGGCCCCCACATCTCCATCCCCACTCCCTAGAGTTTGTCGTCTCCCTCCACACCTCCCCACACTGCTGGGGAGATGATGGCTGCAGAATATAGAGTCTAAAACTGATTTTAAAAAACTTTATATCATAAGAAAAAGTAACAGAAAGTGCAAGATCAGAATTATTAAAAGGTACAGTCGAAGTGTTCCAGATTTTGAGAATTGAATGATCTTGTTAGAGGGTTTGGAGCTTCGTCCAACAACGTCCTGGAATCGGACTGTTAAACCGAGTTCGACAGGTTGATTTGTAAATGTTACTTCAACGTGATTGCCCCATGAACATGTTACCAGATATAGGCCACATTGGCAGATGTTTCCTCAGACTGTTTCCCCTGGGTTTTTATTTTCTGATCAGAAGTGAAATGTGTGGCACACAGAAACAGGAAGTTTTGTGTCAGCTGAGAATGACACACGGGGCAACAATTCCCTGTTATCAATGCAAGCAGTCTTCCTGCCTGTGAGGGTGAACGCACACTGACAGCATCAAAACCAAATAGGCAGATTACAGTTGGTTTCAACATTGTATTCAATTCCATTCCCAGGTTCCAGAATAAAACAGAAAGCACCCAAGATTATATTAGCTAAAGTACATTAACTGTCAGCCGAGAGTTATCACTGGGCGAAACATGCCAAAGGACAATTATTAGTTCCATTTGCAATTCTCTGTTTAAACACGGAAATCTTTCGCAAACTTCGGCGATATCTCAGGTCAAAGGCAAGGAGAGTTTGCATCAATGCACAGGTATTTCTACCTTGTACCTATCTTCAGTTGTATTTGCTGTTCTCTTTTTATTTTCATTCATGTAAGATATCAAGAAGCAATATAAGATTTTAGTTAGTGAATAACAGGTATTTCTAAGAGAAAGAGGAGAGATTAAGCGCTTCTGGTGTTACGCCACGAGATTTGATTAAATAATGACCCGAGGCAGTAGCGATCTTGTTGCGAATTTTCTCTTTGTTCTGAGGTCACAAACAGTGGGCTAAGACGAGTATTATTTAATTAAATAAGGACAACTATGAATGTATAAAAACAGAACTAATTAAAATGAGTTGGTAAATCATTCAAAGGAATAATTAATAACGGTGTGCTAATTATTAAAGCCAAAAACGAGATTCCTGGATAGAATGTTGTTTCCCTGGAGCTCGGGTCAGGGATGTCACCGATCGGTTGCAGAGCATTCTGAAAGTGAACAGCCAGCTATCGTGGTGCATATAGGCA
>NW_025180395.1:0-2367 GCF_004010195.1 Chiloscyllium plagiosum | reverse complement strand
TTTATTCATTTGTGCGATGGAGGCATCGCTGGCTGGTCAGTGTGTTGCCTTTGAAGGGACTTTTAGTGGTTGGGTACATCTGAAAAGCTTGCCTTGCCATTTTATAGGGTAATTGAGAGTTAACCACATTGGAGTTACATGTCAGCCAGACCAGGTGAGGATGGCAGTTTCCTTGTCTGAAGGACATTAGTGAATCAGTTGGGATTTCCTGAAAATGGTTTCATGGTAAACAGTCGATAATTAATTCCAGCTTTTATCTTCTTTTTAATTCAAATTCCACTCAGAACTTTAGCTGAATTCCTGGATTAATAGTGAGTGATTTTACTACTCGGCCCCATTCCTTTTGGTAGACATTCCCATTTACCTATTTCCGCAAAACTAATTTTTGCATATCCCGACTGACGGGACAAAAAGCATATCTTCCAGAGTAGGGTAAGGATCTATTCTAAGCCAGTGACAGAAGATTGAATAATTGGGTGAACTATTGTGTGGCTTTTTCAAAAATAAGTATTTAAGTAAATGATAGAATGAATATAAAAGATGATGTTATTTTAATTATCCAAGCTCCAGTTCTCTGACTCTAGATCCAAACACATAAAATCCTTGGCTTACCCTGAGGACCGGACCAATGTGAGACTTGGAGACAAACCGCAGTGGCTACCTAACATCCTAGAAAGATTTGACCACTGGCCTTTTGTCTTGGGATCAAAGGGATTCACATCAGGGAGTTATTGCTCGTATGAGGAGATAGGAAACAAGACTGAGTGGATTCTGGGAGCAGTCCATGCAACTGTGGAGAGGAAAAAAGGAATTATCCTCTGTTCCACACTGCTCAGAGGGTCAGTGTGGACTTGATGAGCTGAATGGTTTGCTTCCGCACTGGAGGGCTTCTGTAATTCGATCAGCCTCACTACCTGAAAGTTGGCTTTTCACTCTCCCCTTCTGGAAGTTTATATATATATATATATCTCTGCAATGGTTAATATTTGACTATGTTGAACCTACAGATATTTATCAGGCTCAGCAGGCCTGTGGAGTGAAATCAGAGTTAACGTTTTGGATCGAGTGACCCTTCCTCAGAACTGATGGTAGCTCGGAAAGTGTTGGTTTATATGCAGAAGATAGGGTTGTGTGGGAAGTGGTAAGGGTAAACAATAGTGGGATCGACCCCAAATGGAGAGAAGAGCAGTTAGACAGACAAAGGATTGGATGACAATTTGGCTGGGGGGAAGGGGGTGAATAGCTGATGATAGAGACTGTTAGTGTCTAACAATGGGCGGTGTGTAATAGCATACTCAGTGGTAACAAGGCCTGGTTGTATGGGTTGGAGTAAGGACATGGGAGGGCTCAGACCCCAAAATTATTGAATTTGATATTGAGTCTGGAAGACTGCATGATCCGCATGTAGAAATTGAGGTGCTGTTTTTCGAGGTTGTGTGAGCTTCGCTAGAGTACTGCAGCAAGCCTGAGTCAGGGATGTTGGCCGGGGAACAGGGTCGTGTGTTAAAAGGCAACTGGAAATTCAGGGTCTTTTCTGGCAAATGGAGAGCAAGTGTTCTGTAAAGCAGTCAGACAGTTTACCCCTCATATCCCCAATGTAGGGGAGGCCACATTGTGAGCAGTGAATGCAGTAGACTAGATTGTGAGAAGTGCAGGTACGTGGGAAGAGTGTTTGGGCCTTTGGATAGAGATGGAGTAACTAGGAGAGTGGAATGGAGTCTTTACTGGAAGGAGGGTGCGAGGATATACAGTCCAGGTAACTGTGGGAGTCGGTGGTTTTATTGTGGATGTTAGTGACCAGTCTATCCCCAGAAATGTCGAGAAGAAAAAGGAGGAGTCAGAGATCGACAAGGTGAAGGTGAGAGCGGTATGGAAGTTGGAAACAAAGTCAATAAACATTTCCAATTTCCGATGAGAGAGGGCGACAGCAGTGTGCTCTGTGATCTCAGATTCAACCCTGACTTTGTTATGAAGCCTGCTGATCAGGGTGGGGCTGTTGTTGTCTGGCAGACGGACCTCTATATTTGCAGAGGCTGAGCGCCAGTTCTCAATTACCTCTTTCTATTAGCCTTTAACTTGTGACTCCATGATGGAACACCAGGCCATTGTGTGAAACATGGTAACCAATTTCTTTTAATCTGGTGATCTGTCCCCAATATCACTGCCTCCAGGCTGATAGACCCCAACCCCACAGCTCGCTTCTACCTCCTTCCCAAAATACACAAACAGGATTGCCCAAGCTGACCATTCTTTCTGCCTGCTCCTGAATCACAGAACTCATCACTTCCTCCCATGACTCACTCTTGTCTCCCCTGCTCCAGTCCCTGCTCACTCACATCCACCATTCCTCTGACACTTTATGCGAGT
>NW_025180394.1:0-2367 GCF_004010195.1 Chiloscyllium plagiosum | reverse complement strand
CTGTGCTGTATTGTTCTATGTTCTATGTTCTATGATCGAGACACTCAGTGTCTGTTTGAATTGCTTTATATTCCGATTTCGAGATCCGGCTTCATTTTCCAGGTTTAAATCCAGTAGTGTATGTTGCTCTTTTCAACTACTATTTTAACTTCTGCTTCTCATCCTCTTATTCTCATTCCTTCATTCCCAGTTTTGTGGAAATTATGTGGTGAGACAGAAGACACTGCAGCATTCCCGGGGAATGTTATGGTAATGGCACTGACACCACGACATGATCACCCTCATTCTATGCTGTCACCATTCATTTGTTGTGCACCAAAAGTAAATGCATCCTTGTTCTTGTTCAGCTATCATGTAAATACTTTATTTTTCTGTTGGATAAGAAATTCAACTTTAACTTCGAAAGGGTCTTTAGATTTTGAGGAAGAAATGTCTCCTTGCCTCAGGTCGAAGTGATAGACGCATTATCCAGAGAATGTGAGACTCCTTCGACCGACTCCAGCCAGGCGTCAGAAAGCCTCTCAGCAATTCGAATCTCAAACTGTCTCTGAATGTCAGGCTTTCCAAGAGCAGAAATGGGAAATGAGGGATATGGACAGCCAGAGAGTAGGAGAATGTGAAAAAGGCCCAGGAGGATACAGAGACAAATATAGAAAAAAACAAAGACACATATTGAGGCAGACACTAAAAGAAACAATTCTCCATTCGGCGTGACTGCTAAATAACACAAAGCAAAAGGAAATGTAGCCATTAAAACATAGCCTTCCACCAGCTCAGGAAAATGAAAGTAGCATGACAGCTGATTAAGTCATTTTAAGATTGTAAATTTAACGTTTGTAAGCTCAAGAGTGATTTTGATAAATATCCTGATTCGACAGGTAAGATTATCATTTTCCCAACAGTATAATCTAGAAATCTATAACTAACCTGTTTCCTGTCCATCCAAAAAAAATCTGTTTCTCTCCACAGATGTTGCCAGGTGTAGCGGGTTTCTTTATCAATTCTCGTTTTTCGTTCAGATTTCCAATACCTGCATCTTTTTGATTTTTGATAACCTGGCACAAAACCAAGCATTACCAGGATCGGACCAGTGGTCAGAAATATTGGTACCACGATATATTTGCACAATAAAACATTCATTCCCAGTCCGAAAATAGAACTAATGCCATAGCAGTTCTAGTTGCAAATCCTACCTACGCGATTACACTGACCAGCTCCTTGTGCTTCACTTCAGCTGTCCGCTCCAACATGCAAGTTCAACCCAACCAAGGCAGCTTTTGGTTAAACCAAAGCCAGTTCTCCAGACAATGAGAGACGTTGATCTGAGCTAGAATTTGAAAGTGGGCGAAAGAAACTGTAAATTCGAAAACCCAAACCCTTCCGTTCCTGATGGACAACAGGAATGTAGCACGCTACATCCTCGTGATTTTAAATGCGAACGGACAATCCCCTAACTCGACGTCAGGCGTGTTTCCAATTCCGTCACTGACCCAAAGACCAGGTTTGGCTGTGACAGTTTGTCGAAAGGTAATGTAAACGTCCACATCAGGGAAGCAGCATTCACAAGGTGAAAAATCAGCAAACATAATCACCGTCACTGTTTCACTTGGAATTCCCCACTCTGTGAACCATTTCCTTTCACTGTACTTTCATATTTGAAGTTTTTTACATTCCAGAGCCTGAACTAATTCAGCGAGAAACCACTGGTCATTTCGAGCTCGTCATCCGGAATGAGGCGAGTTGAATGATGTCTTTCTTGCTGCCAAAACATCAGCGCGGCTCAAAACGAGCTCGTGTTAGCATCAGTCTTTAATTAACTTGCTGCAGTATATCTGCTGAACAACATCAGATTATCACAGCATTGCCTTCTTCACATTGAAACCGAGGATGATAATATGAACCGACTTGGAAACTTGGAGAGAGAAACATTGCTGACGAAGACGACTATGACGTGAAGATCAGGCACTAGAGTTTGTACAGATCCCAAAGGCTACTGCAGTATCAATGAACATCCCTGCTTACGGGGCTTATTTTGCATTGCCCAGAACAGGCTTTCATTCTCAGTTAGGAGATGTAGATTTAATTCTCTTCTTGTGAATTATCCGAATGAAAACTAAATCCTGGCTGCACCCAGAACACACACACGGATCCTGCCAGAACAATTCAGTGATCGATAAGACTCTTTCTGGAAGGACAATGGCAGCAAATACAAGCGAAAGCTATCACCGCAATTACCCCTCCAAGGTTCTCGCGTTTCCCAGTTGAAAATATGTTGCTGTTCTTTCAATGTCACTACGTCTAAATCTTTGCCTCATGGCAGCATGCCTGTACCCAGCTACTGAGGACATCCAGGGTTATGCGGAGTAA
>NW_025180393.1:0-2367 GCF_004010195.1 Chiloscyllium plagiosum | reverse complement strand
TCTGGGTTCTCCTTGCAACTTACATTTCCACCCAGTTTTGCATTATTAACAGACTTAGATACATTCCTCCCTGACTTTTTTTCCTCTAAATCACTGAAGCCAAGGCATTGATTCTTGTAGCACTTATCTTGTCATGGTCTGCCCAGTTAAAAATAATCAATTTATTCTTACTTTCCCTTCAATTCCATGTGAATTCAATAAATATCTGGAATTAAAATAAGCTAACCTGATATTGAACCTGTACATACTCAATCTGCTATCCATGTTAAATTATTACTCTTCACTGAGTAAGCACTAATTTTACTTCCTCGTGATTGTCTAGCTGATACTAATTTGTTTAATATCCTTACTCTTAATAGGCGCAAGGTTACTGCTTATTTTGGTGTGAGAAATTAACTGTCAAGGCAGACACAAAATGTTTGTTCAATATCTCCACAATTTGGTCATATCCAATATAATTTGTATGATTTTGTTTTAACTAAGGGGCTAACATTTAGTTTAACTGCTCTTTTTGGTAGCCCTTTGAATGCCATTACCATTTGTCACTTTATTAAAGGCCAGTTTAATCTCATATTTCGTTTCTTCTATTTTTATCAACTTTTCATGGCTTGTGCTGCACTCAGAAAGATTCCCAGACCTCCATTGTGCTTTAGTTCATTGCAAAATTAACATAGCTTCATGCTACAGTTAGTGGTGGTGATGGTATGCTGGCAATATCATTAATTAGAAATCTGAAACCTCAGACTACTGTTCTGGGAAAATGGGTCTCGATCACACCATGGGGGGAGGTAGAGAGGTGGCGGAAATTTGACTTCAATAAATGTCGGAAATTTTCTAAAGTGAACATAATAGTGACCATGCAAATGATGTCATTCTTTTAGAGAAAGCAAAGCATCAATTTCACTAATCTCCCTTAGAAAAACAAATCTTACATCGCTATTGGGTCTGGCCCATATTTGATGCCCTGCCCACAGCAACATTGTCAACTGTGAAATGTTCTCTGGTCAATTTGAAATGGGGAATACTTGCTGGCCAAGTTAGAAATACCCTCATCTAATGAATGAATGAATGAACTGCCCTTAGCTCCCTGAATAAGCCTGGATGGATCTTACTGACTGAATTTTTGATTTTCAATGGAATACATTCTGTTGAACATCTTGAATTGATTTTTTTTAGTTGTTTATTATTGTTTTATTATTATTATTATTGTTTTAGATTGTGGTACTAATAATCTCTCCTTTTCTATTTCTTACAGTGCACCTAATAACAATTGTAATTCTCTCCCAAGGAAAGTGTGGTCTTTCCAAATGTATCTCTCTCTACATGATGGCCATGGCAACAGCAAATCTACTAGTCTTGTTCATAAATATAATGGTGTATTATATTTTGAGTTATAATTTTCCACTTTCATTCCTGTCTCACACTCCTGTGTGCACTTTCATTTTGTACATGACCATTGTCAGCCTTGATTTGACCGTTTGGTTCACTGTCTCTTTCACATTTGACAGTTTTATAATTATCTGCCACCAGAGGTTGAAAGCAAAATACTGCACCAAGGGATCAGCATCTGTGGTTATAACAATGTTCTCTGTCCTGATCTTAATAAAGAACATTACTGTTTGGTTTGCATACGAACATGAACACATAATTAATAAAATACGGTGGGGCTGTGGAGGAAGTTTGACATTTTTTTCCTCAACGTTTGGTGTAGTGTCTGTCTGGTTTCACAGCATTTGGCGTGTTTGGCTCCCATTCACCTTAATCATTTTATTAAATTCTTTGACAGTGAGATGTGTTGTAGTGACCACTAGAGCCCGTAGAGGTCTCCGGGGTCACACACATGAGAATGAGAAAGATTCAGAGATGGAGAACCGAAGGAAATCCATCATTTTACTCTTCACGATATCAGGCAGTTTTCTATTGTTGTGGGTGACATCAAATGTGAGCTTCATTACGACAAAATTAACAAACACAACTTACTATCGAGGAGACCGTACATCCCCAGCTTATATTGCTACCGAGTGCGGAGCGATGATAAAGTATCTGAATTCCTGCTCAAACACATGTATTTATGCAGCTACCCAGAGAAATTTCAGGGAAGAGTTTAAGAAGGTGCTAAAATTTCCCTGGGCACTGATTGAAAGATTGTTGAGAAATGAACAAAATCAATCCAGACTTTGTTTGAGAGACTAGAATTCTGTTTCAGCTCCCACTTTGCTGAGGCTGAACTTTTCTCCTTTGGCCATTTTAAATTGACTTCTCAAACAATCCAGAGGTGTGTGGCTATATTTGATCTGTATTTGTGGATTTCTAAGTGAAAATCTTCTTATGAAGAAGAATAACTCAGCTTATTCTAATGAGACGTCC
>NW_025180392.1:0-2367 GCF_004010195.1 Chiloscyllium plagiosum | reverse complement strand
CATCACAAGGCGTACAAAAAGTAGCTTTTATTTTAAAAAAAAGCACCTAAAGCTCAAAGTGCACACACTCACCCCCACTCCTCTCACCACACTTTCTTTATTATTGGTCAGTTGAGTTGTCCCTTTGTAACTGGATCCTTCGTACAGCCGGGTAAAGCATGCAGCTGGGACGACTGAGTGAATCTTTTCCCGCAATGGCAGTTTCCATCATTGAAAAGGACATGAGTGAATCAGATGGGTTTTTGCCCTCTGAAAATGGTTTCATCCTTAGATTCTGAAGTCCAGATTACTGACCGAATCCCAATTCTGCCATCTACCGCGACGGGATTCGAACCTGAGAGTCCCCAGAGCTGGGTTGTTTGCGGCGCTCGGCCATCGCTCCTTCCCGCCCTCTGCGATGGCACGTGAAGGCGCTGGTGCCTCCCCAGGTGGGAGGAGCAGGTGAAGCCCTTCCGGCACTGACAGCAGGTGAACGGCCTCTCTCCGGTGTGGACCCACTGGTGGGTCAGCAGTGCAGCTGACTGAGTGAACGCCCTCCCGTACATGGGGCACGTGAATGGCGTCTCTCCCTTGTGGACCCACTCGTGCAACTGCAGATGGCTGATCCGACTGAACCCCTTCCTGCACACCGAGCAGGTGAATGGCCTCTCCCCGGTGTGAATGCGTCTGTGGATTTCCAGCAGGGATGGGGAAGGGAATTCTTTCCCTCAGTCCCGACATTTCCACAGTTTCCCCATTGGGAGAGCTTTCCTTGTGTTGGTCTGGGTTTGAAATTACAATCAGAACGGGGACATTGTCTCTCCCCACCGGGAGGGGTGAGATTTTGATTCCGCAAGCTGAGTAAATGGTATGAAGCACTTTTCACAGTCAGCGCACTGAATCTCCCTCACTCGGTGTCTCAGTCTTCTTCCAGCCGCACCAGTGTCCAAACTCTTTCAAGCAAACAAAAGCAAACATGTCTTCTTGATTGGAATGGCTGCTGATATCATTTGTTTTCAGAATTCTTTCGGCACGTCTTCCTGCAAAAAAAAATACACAATAAGTGATCATTGGCAGTACACTTGAACGAACATAACATAGGTGGCAGTTCCCGTAGTTTGCCAGATGCCTGCTGATCACATAATAC
The DNA here is from genome assembly GCF_004010195.1 of Chiloscyllium plagiosum. NCBI lineage: Eukaryota > Metazoa > Chordata > Chondrichthyes > Orectolobiformes > Hemiscylliidae > Chiloscyllium > Chiloscyllium plagiosum. Next base: position 1,241 of record NW_025180392.1, on the reverse strand, counting down.
CCAGCACACAGAAACCTGAAATCCCTCATGCAGCCAGACAGGCTTAGGTGTATTTAGAGGAAAACTTCATTCAAATCTAATCTAATCTAGTCTAAAACTAAATACGTGTACACATTTAAATCAATATGCCAATACTTTCAATGCGGCTCAGTTCCATGAGAAACTACACTTTTAATTGTGAACATGAGGCAAAAAGCAATCATTAGCCAGGGTGCAAACTGCATACGTGCCAAACTGAGGGAATACACAAGGAAAATACCTAAAAGAGAGATAGAAAGTATTTGAGCACCTTTGCAGAATCTGCTCCCTCTCTGGATTCACTCCAGTTGCTACAAGTAAACCTCCCTGGGGGTCAGGCAGCCCTGCTTCGGGAAGCACTGGGATGGTCAACAACGACCAGTTTACATGGAGAACAAATCTCCACATTAAACAGCCTCGAGGCAAACTTCCCTTCCTTTCACTTAAAGTTCAAGACCCCTCAAAGCGAAATTCCCCAGGTAAGTTTGGAAGAATTTCTTCCAGGTGTTCACCAATCATTTCTATGAGCACTTTGTTCAAGTTTGAATCTTGCGAGTTTTGAAAATTAGTGATTCTGAGCGAAATCACAGTTCGAAAAACAGAATGTGGGAATTCAGACAGAGTTTATTTTTGCACGACAGCATATGACACGACAGCAGTGAAGATCTTTTGACCTCATTCTCAAACGTGCCTGCCACACGCCAGATGAAAAGCTGAATACTTCTCTGGAAAAACTGCCGAGCAATGCGGGAGAATGGCACAACGCGTGCGTGTTGGGACCATAACCCAAAAGAGAAACCATTGTCTCCTATTCATTCAACGTCGTCTTTAGCAGCTTTCCCGTATAACGGCGCTCTGTTCTGCACCTTGCCTTCTCTTCCGCTTCCCAAAAAAGCTTCGACGTAAGTATTTCACAATGATATGCTGGCCTAATGTGCACAGTTGAGGTGACAACCTCTGAGTGGTCTCCTGTTCTCTGTATCCTATGTTGAGGAGGGCAATGCTTGTCACTGGCCACTCGGGTGTCAGAGATAAGTTTCGAAATAGTGTACGGGACAAACAGCAGCAGGGAGACACAATGAGAAGCAGCTGTTCTGGAAACTCTTCGTCACTTGCAATTCTTAGAGCAATGTCAAATGTATTTCACACGAAACAAGTCTCAGCTGGCTCAAGAGGTGTGTGGTGGGTGAGGCAATAGCCGCTGTTTGGCTTGTTGGTCTCAT
>NW_025180391.1:0-2367 GCF_004010195.1 Chiloscyllium plagiosum | reverse complement strand
TCGCCTATACAGTATATTCAAAAAGAAGAGATACCCAAAGAACACGATACATAGAATTCTCAGCAACAAACCCAAACAAGCAAACAAAATACGTCCAGAAACCGTAGACACGCTCCCCTACAATAAAGACGTGTCAGAAATGACTTCCAGACGACTCAGACGCCTTGGCGTCATGGTAGCCCCAACCCCCCACACTTGAACAGCAGCTAATGAACTTGAAAGACCCTATACAGACAACAAGCAAAATTAACATTCTTTACAAAATTCAGGGCAACAACTGTAACAAACACTACATTGTACAGACAGTGAGAAAACTGGCCGCTGCGATACATGAACATCAACGAGCCAGAAAACGACATTACACTCTTCACTAATGTCTTCACACTTAGATGAGGAAGCACACCACTTTAACTGGAACAACTCATTCATCCTAAGACAAGCCATGCAGAGACGCGCACGAAAATTACGAGAGGCATGACATTTAAACCTAAACTCTATCAACAAACACATTGCCATGGATCCCATTTACCACCCCCTGAGAAAAAGAACAGGAATATACATCACTGTAGGAAATGACAGCACCACAGGAAATGACATCACCAACACAAAGAAACCCATCATTGAAATAAAATGCAGGAATCTTCAGCAATGTTTTGTCCGGAGACACGCTGAAGATGTTACCTCGTATGGTGACAAAGCATCGGAACATGGCATAGCGAGAAAGCCTACATCCGAGTTTAAGCATTGCCGACGGGATCCTCAGGTTTGAAGATGATCCCTGAGTTTGCCAAGAACGCTTACTAAGGCAGAAGGCGGCCATACTTATGAATTTCGAAAATAAATTAGAATTGAGTCTAACTAGGATCAAAATGAAAGCTGAATACGTAATTGAATTAGTCAAGCACTTACGTGTATCAGGGAAACAGGCAAGTGCAGTTGTTTTAGAAATGTTTAAGATGAAACTGAGGCAAATGGACTGAGAAGATAAAGAAACAGAGAGAGAGAGATGGGGAAGGAAACGAGGGAGAGAAAGATAGAGAAGAGCAAGAGAGAATAGGGACAGGAGAAACAAAGAGAGAAAGTTCTTAGCCGAGCAAACAGAACGAGAGAAGGAAGAAAGAGAATGAGAGAGAGAATTTGCACTTCAGAAGTTGGAAATTGTCAGGAAAGAGAAGTTACCAGAATGGAGTTGATCAGAGAAGGTAGCTATCTCTAAAAATATCTTTAAATTGCCACATTGCGATGAGAATGATGTCAAAACCTTTCATTCGTTTGAAAACGTGACTAGGCAGATGAAGTGGTCAGAGGACATGAGGGTAATGATTATTCAGGCTAAACTGGTCGGCAAAGCTATTAAAGTATTTGCAGCGCTTTGAGATGAGGGGTCAAGTGTTTTTGCAGATGTCAAACAGGCTACTTTGAATTACTATGAATTGATACCAGAAACCAAGAGAAAGTGGTTCAGGAACATAAAAGAGGAACACACATTGAGTTCGCAAGAATTTAAAAAAAATAGTTTTCAAAGATAGATGCAGATCTTAAAGCTAGATAAGAGTTTTGAGGATCTAAGAGACATTATTCTTCTCGATTTTTTTTAAAAATCTCACTTCCAGAGGGGATAAGAATTCACTTGGATGAACAGAAACTTTAAGAAATGAGCAGAGCAGCAGTGATGAAAGGTGAATATGCGTTGATGCATAACACAAATTTTAGATTTCGGGAAGAATTTCATCCTGCGAGGGATACAAATTGGGAGGACTGAAGATCCTCTACTACAAAATAAAAATTAGAACACACAGGTAAAGAGTTTGCCACAGAAGAAAAAAGAGGCCCAAGTCGGTGAAAAGGAGTTGAAAGATAGAGGTGTTTCCACTGTAATAATATGTGATGTGTAATGTCACAGTGCTTCTCGTAAAATACATTCTCTTTGTGAAATGATGTGGTGAAGAGGTTTCTCCAATGGCAGTAGTGAAAGTAGTAAAGGAAATCCCAAGAGACATCGATTAGCTGTAGGAGAGTGCACGGCATAGGCAGAGGCAGTATTTGAGGTAGTGCCTAATCACCATAAAGACTTCAACTTCGGGATAAAGATTGTTCAGAAAGATCAAGGATGAAGATAAATAATATATAATTTTGAGAAATACAGGATATAATCAGGTTCAAACAGTACGAGATGAACACGTGCAATCTTTCTGACCTATAAACTGAGAGAGTGGTAGTTTGTAGGATAGGTGTACAGTAATTTGGCGTTTCCCTATGTAAGATCAGGTTGGAATGCCAACACAATTCGGGCGAATTAACAGTGGGAATGAGTGACAGTGTTTCATTTCCGCGAATGTAATTTGTTCTTGTGAACGATGTATGAGG
>NW_025180390.1:1329-2367 GCF_004010195.1 Chiloscyllium plagiosum | reverse complement strand
ACATTCCACTGCTTGGAATTTTACACCACAGTCACACAGCTGTGCAGGTTCACTGCTGGGTCACACAGCTATGCAGTTTCAGTGCTGCGTCACACAGTTGTGCAGGGTCACTGTTGGGTCATACAGCTGTACAGGTTCACTGCTGGTCACACAGCTGTGCAGGTTCACTGCTTGGTCACATAGCTATGATGGTTCACCTTTGCGTCACACAGCTGTGCAGGTTCACTGCTTGGTCACAGCTGTACAGGTTCAGTGCTTGGTCACACAGCTATACAGGTTCACTGCTTGGTCACACAGCTGTGCAGGTTCACTGCTAGGTCACACAGCTGTACAGGTTCACAGCTGGGTCACACAGCTGTGCAGGTTCACTGCTGGGTCACGCAGCTGAGCATGTTCACTGCTGGGTCACGTAACTGCAGGTTCACTGCTGGGTCACACAGCTATGATGGTTCACTGCTGGGTGACACAGATGTGCAGTTTCACTGCTGGGTGACACAGCTATGCAGTTTCAGTGCTGCGTCACACCGTTGTGCAGGGTCACTGTTGGGTCATACATCTGTGCAGGTTCACTGCTTGGTCACAGCTGTACAGGTTCAGTGTTTGGTCACACAGATGTACAGCTTCAGTGCTTGGTCACAGCTGTACAGGTTCACTGCTTGGTCACACAGAAATACAGGTTCACTGCTTGGTCACACAGATGTACAGGTTCAGTGCTTGGTCACACAGCTGTACAGGTTCACTGCTTGGTCACACAGATTTACAGGTTCACTGCTGGGTCATGTAGCTATGCAGGTTCACTTCTGGGTCATGTAGCTGTGCAGGTTCACTGCTGCGTCACACAGCTGTGCATGTTCACTGCTGGGTCACATCAGTGTGCAGGTTCATTGCTTGGTCACATAGCTGTACAGTTTCACTGCTGGGTCACATGGATGTGCTGGTTCATTGCTTGGTGACACAGCTGTGCAGGTTCACTGCTTGGTCACACAGCTGTGCAGGTTCACTGGTGGGTCACACAGCTGTGCAGTTTCACTGCTGGGT
>NW_025180390.1:0-1197 GCF_004010195.1 Chiloscyllium plagiosum | reverse complement strand
GATGTACAGGTTCACTGCTGGGTCACACAGATGTGCAGGTTCACTGCTGGGTGACACAGCTATGCAGTTTCAGTGCTGCGTCACACACCTGTGCAGGGTCACCGTTGGGTCACACAGCTGTGCAGGGTCACTGTTGGGTCACACAGGTATGCAGGTTCACTGCTTGGTCACACAGCTTTGCAGGTTCACTGCTGTATCATGTAGCTGTACAGGTCCACTGCTGGGTCACACAGCTGTGCAGGTTCACTGCTGGGTCACACAGCTGTGCAGGTTCACTGCTGGGTCACATAGATGTGCAGCTTCACTGCTGGGTGACACAGCTATGCAGTTTCAGTGCTGCGTCACACAGTTGTGCAGGGTCACTGTTGGGTCATACGGCTGTACAGGTTCACTGCTGGTCACACAGCTGTGCAGGTTCACTGCTTGGTCACATAGCTATGATGGTTTACTGCTGGGTCAAATAGATGTGCAGCTTCACTGCTGGGTCACAGCTGTGCAGGTTCACTGCTGGGTCACACAGCTGTGCAGGTTCTGTGCAGGGTCACACAGCTGTGCAGGTTCACTTTTGGGTCACACAGCTGTGCAGGTTCACTGCTTGGTCACACAGCTATGATGGTTTACTGCTGGGTCAAATAGATGTGCAGCTTCACTGCTGGGTCACAGCTGTGCAGGTTCACTGCTGGGTCACACAGCTGTGCAGGTTCTGTGCAGGGTCACACAGCTGTGCAGGTTCACTGTTGGGTCACACAGCTGTACAGATTCACTGCTGGGTCACACAGCTGTGCAAATTCACTGCTGGGTCACACAGTTGTGCAGGTTCACTGTTGGGTCACATAGCTGTGCAGGTTCACTGCTGGGTCACACAGCTGTGCAGGTTCTGTGCAGGGTCACACAGCTGTGCAGGTTCACTGTTGGGTCACACAGCTGTACAGGATCACTGCTGGGTCACACAGCTATGCAGGTTCACTGCTCGGTCCCACAGCTGTGTAGGTTCACTACTGGGTCACGTAGCTGTGCAGGTTCACTGTTGCGTCACACAGCTGTGCAGTTTCACTGCTGGGTCACACAGATGTGTAGGTTCACTGCTGGGTCACACAGCTGTGCAGGTTCACTGCTGGGTCACACAGCTGTGCATTTTCAGTGCTGGGTCACAGCTGTGCAGATTCATTGCTGGGTCACACATCTGTGCAGGGTCAC
>NW_025180389.1:0-2367 GCF_004010195.1 Chiloscyllium plagiosum | reverse complement strand
TATGGGACAATTTCTCATGGCCAATCCACCCTATCCTGCACATCTTTGGCTGTGGGAGGAAACCGGAGCACCCGGAGTAAACCCACGCAGACACGGGGAGAATGTGCAAACCCCACACATACAGTCACCCGAGAGTGGAATGTAACTCCCTGGCGCTGTGAGGCAGCCGTGCTAACCATTGAGTCACCGTAGCCAAGGTTGGAATTGAACCCAGGGGGTGGGGGGAAGCAAGTGGGAGTGGGGGGTGCTGGTTGTAAAGCAGACCAGGGTTGCCATGACTTAATCTGTTTACCCCCACCCCTTAACCACCCAGGACGCGGACGGCAATTACTGGGTGAGCGGGCAGACAGAGGACATCGCCAGGGAGAAAGCGGCAAGGAAATTTAACGTCTCGCCAGATCAGATCTCGCTCCGTCAAGGTACAGGGAGCCTGGCTGCGGCGGGGTGGGGAGGGGAGTGGGTGTGTGTAATGGGAGATCTGGGGTGCTCATGGCCTCGGTTGTCCTGGTGTGGTGCAGCTCTGAGCAGAGCGTTGTGGTTGATTTGCTAAGCTTGCCCTTTGTGGTTTTATAACATCTCAATTCCATGTGGAGCCACAGGAGATGGGTGAGGTACTGAACAAATGTTTCGCATAAAGGTGGATAAATCCCCAGGACCTGATCAGGTGTACCCGAGAACTCTGTGGGAAGCTGGAGAAGTGATTGCTGGGTCTCTTGCTGAGATATTTGTATCATCGATAGTCACAGGTGAGGTGCTGGAAGACTGGAGGTTGGCTAACGTGGTGCCACTGTTTAAGAAGGGTGGTAAAGACAAGCCAGGGAACTATAGACCGGTGAGCCTGATCTTGGTGGTGGGCAAGTTGTTAAGGGGAATCCTGAGGGACAAGATGTACATATATTTGGAAAGACAAGGACTGATTCGGGTTAGTCAACATGGCTTTGTGCGTGGGAAATCATGTCTCACAAACTTGATTGAGTTTTTTGAAGAAGTAACAAAGAAGATTGATGAGGGCTGAGCAGTAGATGTGATCTATATGGACTTCAGTAAGGTATTCGACAAGGTCCCCCATGGGAGACTGGTTAGCAAGGTTAGATCTCACGGAATATAGGGGGAACTAGCCATTTGGATACAGAACTGGCTCAAAGGTAGAAGACAGAGGGTGGTGGTGGAGGGTTGTTTTTCAGACTGGAGGCCTGTGACCAGTGGAGTGCCACAAGGATTGGTGCTGGGCCCTCTACTTTTTGTCATTTACATAAATGATTTGGATGCGAGCATAAGAGGTGGGCGGCACGGTGGCACAGTGGTTAGCACTGCTGCCTCACAGCGCCTGAGACCCGGGTTCAATTCCTGCCTCAGGCGACTGACTGTGTGGAGTTTGCACGTTCTCCCTGTGTCTGCGTGGGTTTCCTCCGGGTGCTCCGGTTTCCTCCCACAGTCCAAAAGATGTGCAGGGTCAGGTGAATTGGCCTTGCTAAATTGCCCGTAGTGTTAGGTAAGGGGTAAATGTAGGGGTATGGGTGGGTTTCGGGTCGGTGTGGACTTGTTGGGCCGAAGGGCCTGTTTCCACACTGTAATGTAATCTAATCTAATTTAAAAAAAGTTAGTAAGTTTGCAGATGACACCAAAATTGGAGGTGTAGTGGACAGCGAAGAAGGTTCTGGATGTAAATTTGCTCGCTGAGCTGGAAGATTTGTTTTCGTCACCCTACTAGGTAACATCATCAGTGAGCCTTTGGTGAAGCACTGGTGTTAGTGACCCGCTTTCTATTTATGTGTTTAGATTCTAGTTATTAAGTTTGCAGATAACATCAAAATTGGAGGTGTAGGAGACAGCAAAGAAAATTACCTCAGGGTACACAGGATCTTGATCAGATGGGCTACTGGGCTGAGGAGGGGCAGATGGAGTTTAAATAAATGTGAGATGTTAGATTTTGGAAAAGCCAATCAGGACAGGACCTTTACATTTAATGGGAAGGTCCTGGGGAGCGTTGCTGAACAAAGAGACCTTGGAGTGCAGGTTCATAGCTCCTTGAAAATGGAGTCGCAGGTAGATAGGATAGTGAAGAAGGCATTTGGTATGCTTTCCTTTATTGGTCTGAGTATTGAGTACAGGAGTTGGGAGGTCATGTTGCAGCTATACGGGACATTGGTTAGGCCACTGTTGGAATATTGCATGCAATTCTGGTCTCCTTCCTATCGGAAAGATGTTGTGAAACTTGAGAGTTTGCAGATAAGATTTACGAAGATGATACTGGGATTGAAGGGTTCAAGTTAGAAGGTGAAGCTGAATAGGCTGGGGTTGTTTGCCCTGGAGCGTCAGAGATGGAGGTTTATAAAATCATGAGGGGCATGGATAGGCTAAATAGAC
>NW_025180388.1:0-2367 GCF_004010195.1 Chiloscyllium plagiosum | reverse complement strand
ACTCCGTCACTGTCACCATGACCCCCTCACATTGACTACATCAGTCTTACCCTGACAACCTCACACTCATTCCCTCACCATCACCCTAACCCTTTCACACTGTCACCAACACCCTCATGCCCTCACACTCACTCCCTCACTGTCACGCTGTCCCCTGACACTAGCTCTGTCACCATTAATGTCCTGCTCATACACACCCGGTCACTGTCACCCTGACCCCATTGTTGTCACTCATGTACTGTCATCCTCACTCTATCACAGTCACTCGGTCATCCTCACCCTGAGCCCCTCACACTCACTCCATCACTCTCACACTGATTCTATCACCCTGACCCAATCACACTCATTCTTGCACGTTCATACTCACCACCTCACTCTCACAACGTTACCCTAACCTGACGCCCTCACGCTCACCCGATCACTCTCACCCTGAGCCCCTTTGATTCACTCTGTCATCATCACCTTGAGCCTCTCACACTCACTCCATCACTATCATCCTGATATAGTCGCACACACTCCTACACTTTCATCCTGATCCCCTCGAAATTATTCTCCCACTACCTCTGTGTCCGTATAGCGTTCACACCCTACTGTCTCCCTTCAACCCTCTCACTTAATCTTGACCATCACTCTGACCCACACACACACACTATCATTATCACCCTGACCTCCTCACCATCCATCCCAACTGTGACCCTCACCCCCTTACACTTACTCCATCACCGTCACCCTGATCCCCTTACACTCACTCCATCACTCTCACCCTGGCCTCCTCACACTCACTCTGAAAACTGTCACCATGAGCACCACACACTAACTCTGTCACCCTTACCCGCTCAGACTCAGTATGTCACCGTCACTCGGAACTCCTCACACTCACTCCGTTATGCCACTAAGATCCCTAATAATCACTCCATCGCTGTTACCCTGACCCCCTCACACTCGCTCTGTCAGTGTCACCCTTACTCCCTCACACTCAATTCATCACTGCCACCGTTACCCCCACATGCAGTCACTCCATCATTCTGATTTCCTTGCACTCACAATCACCATCACCCTGTGTCCCTCACACTCACTCTGTTACCCAATCCCCTCACATTCACTTTGTCAGAGTCACGCTGATGCACTCACAATCACTCCTTCAAAATCAATCTGACTCTTTCACTCTCACTCTGTCACTGTCACCCTGACACCCTCACACTGAATCCTATAACGCCAGCCTAACCCCTCTTTCGCTGTCGGCAACTATCACCCCCTCACACTCACTCCCTCACCGTTACCGTCAGTCCCTCACCCTCACAAACACCATCGTAACCCTGAGCTCCTTACACACACAATCACCATCACCCTGAGCTACTCAGACTCACTTCATCACCATTACCCTGAACCCTTACACTCACTCTGTCGCCGTGACCCTGACTCCCTCACACTCACTCCATCACCGTCACCCTGACTCTCTTACACTCACTCTGTCATCGTCATCCTGACCTACTCAGACTCACTTCATCAGTGTCACCCTGACCCCCTCCCCCGCATTCCGTTAACATCATCTGGACCCCTCATGCTCATATTTCCACCGTCACATTGACCCCCTTGCACTCACACGGTCACTGTGACCTTGTCTCCCTCACAATGACCCATCACTGTTACAATGGTACCCTCACACTCACTCCTGCACCAAAACCCTGACCGTCTCATCACTCTAAACCCCCAAACTCACTCCGTCACTGTGACCCTGCCTCCCTCAAACTCACCCATCACTGTCACCCGGACACCCTCATACTCATTCCATCTCACTGTCCTCTTCACAATCACTCTGTCACGGTGACGGTGACACCTCACACTCTCTCTGTCAACATCATCTGGACGCCTCATTCTCGCTCTTTGACTGTCACCTTGAGCCTCTTGTACTCACACTGTCAGTGTGACCCTGTCTCCCTCACACTCACCCATTACCGTCACACTTGCACCCTCATACTCACTCATGCAACAAAACCCTGCCCGCCCCACCCTCACTCTGTCACCCTCATCCTGACCACATTACACTCACTGTGTCACTCACATCCTGACTCCCTCACACTCACTCTGTCACCACCAGCCTGGCACCCCACACACACTCTGTCACCATCACCCTAACACCCTCACAGTCACTCCAGCACCACCACTGGGACCCCTTGCCCTCGTACTGTCACCATCACCGTAATACCATCACATTCCCTTCATCAACATCACCCCGACCCCCTCTCACTATACTCCATACCGTTACCCTGATCTCATCACACTCACTCTGTCACTATCACTCTGACCGTTCACTCCGTTACGTCACCAATACAGCTAACACTCACTCCTTCACAACCCTGACCGCCT
>NW_025180387.1:0-2367 GCF_004010195.1 Chiloscyllium plagiosum | reverse complement strand
GATCGTTCCTTACTCTAGTGATTCCTGAAAGACTTCCACGATTGCTTCCACTCCCTCTTCAGCTATCTCCCTTAGAATACTGGGATGTAGTCCATCTAGTCAAGGTTATTTACCCATGTTCGGACTATTACATTTTTTCTAGCATGTTCTCCATGGTTGGGGCCATCATACTCTGGCCCCTCAGTTTCTTGAATATTTAAGATATTACTTGTGCCTTCCACCATGAAAACTGATGCAAAGTAATTATTCAGTTCCTTGGGCCATTTTCTCGTTCCCCGTTGCTCTCTCTCCATTATCATTTTCCAGCAGTTCAGTGTTCACTTTTGACGCTCTTTTATACTTTATATATCGAAAGAAACTGTTACAATCTTCCTTTATCTTACTGGCTAGCTTACCCCCATATTTAATAATCTCCCTCCTTATTTTATTTTGTTTGCCCTCTGTTTTGTCCTTGTAAGCTTCCCAATCCTCAGGTTTTCCACTGCACTTTGCCACATTATATCTTTTCTCTTTTGCTTTTATGCTATACCTGACTTCCCTGGTCAGCTATGGTTGTCCCATCCTCCCTATACAAGCCTCTTTTTCCTCAGGATAAATCTCTGCTGTATCCTGAATTAGTCCAAAAATCTCCTGCCATTGCTGTTGCACTGTCTTTCCTGCTGGGCCCATCTCCCAGTCAATTCTACCCAGCTCCTCACTCATATCTGTGTAATTGCCTTTATTCAGCTGTAATACCGTTACTTCTGATTCTAACTTCTCTATCTGAAATTGCAGAGTAAATTCAATCATATTATGATCACTGTCACCTTAAGCTCCCCTCATCTAGTCTGCCGGAAAAGCTGCTCCAAAAAGCCATCTCGTAGACATGCTACAAATTCCTTTCCTGCCAACCACCATCAGTTTGAATTCCCAGTCCATCTGCATAATAAAATCCCACATGATCACTGTAACTTTGCCTTTCCAACAGATCTTTCTAGCCCCTGGTGTATCTTACACCCCAGCTCCCTGTATATAACTCCAACTGCATTTTTTCACCTTTTTGATTCCTCAATTCTACCGACACAGATTCTACACCATCTGACCTTATTTCATTTCTTATTATTGATTATTGATTCAATTCCATTCTTAATACTGAGACAACTCTATCTCTGTGCCCACTTGCCGATCTTTTCGACAGGATGAATATCCTTGAATATTTAGCTCCCAATCCTGATCCTCTTGCAGCGATGTCACTGCAATGCCAAATTATGGATGAGTCACAAGCTCATTTACCTTATTCCTTAAACTGCATGCATTCCGATATAATAGTTCAGTCCTGTATTATCCGTCACTCTTCTCATTGTCATTTGTTTGTCCAGCCGTTGGTACCTACACGGACCCTGACCATTGGATCATTCCCCTCCCGCTCCAAGTTCTGCAACCCAGATGATATATCCCAAACCCGAGCACCATGTAGGCAACACGACCTTCAGGACTGTTAATCCTGATCACGGAGAACAGTATCTATGCTTTTAACTATACTATCCCCAATTATCCATCATTGGGCAACGTGGTGACACAACAATGCGGCCTCACATTTGGTACATTTCCAATCTCTGGACGCTGTCTGTGTGGACTTTGTGCTTTCTTCCCGTGTCTGCATTGGGAGCATTAACTCTTTTCTCTCTTCACAGTACGTTTCTGTGTTTAATTCAGATTTTTACCATCTACGGTATTTTTGCTTTTGTTCGATGGAGAAATGCAGCAAACGTGACAGTTATTTTGTAAAAGCAGCCATGGTTCGTGAGTTCCTCTGGGTATTTAGGAATCTTGCTCGGTCACTTGTCTGAGTGCAGTGTCCTTGGATGCCCATTCCTTCTCTCTCAGTTCCCTCAGTCCATCGTCACGACATGCAGCCTTTCCTTGTGCCACCCCTGGGACTCCCCACATCCCATTGCCTGGCACTGGATACTCCCTTCGCAGGACTGTGTGCACAACGACACTGGGAACTTTCTGACCCGCTGGGGACGCTGGGTAAAGACCCTGCCATTGAAAGGAACAGAATAACTAGAATCGAATTGAATAGCAAAGCTGAGTAAACAGGCTGCATTACATCCATCTGCTCTGACATTTTCTAATCTTCTGTTTATCCTCGTCCATCTGCAAATAGATGGCCCATATGTATGTCTTGTCAAACAGGTTTGGTGGCGGGGATAGATGTCAGATCCGGTGGTCATTGGACTGATTCAGTGGTCTCACTTTCCTGACGTCATACTTAAGTTTTTATTATCAAGTCTATCCAGTTTAAAGAAAAGGCCTTGCTGGAGTGGTGCTGAAAGGATATTTGAATTTTGCAGACATTAGAATATGTCACGTGCGAGTGAGGTT
>NW_025180386.1:0-2367 GCF_004010195.1 Chiloscyllium plagiosum | reverse complement strand
TGTACCTCTTATGCTCGCATCCAAATCATTTATTTCAATGACAAAAACGTAGAGGTCCCAGCACTGATCAAGTGGCAATCCACTGGTCACAGGCCTCCAGTCTGAAAAACAATCGTCCACCACCATCCCTGTCTTCTACCTTTGAGCCAGTTCTGTATCCAAATGGCTAGTTCTCCCTGTATTCCGTGAGATCTAACCTTGCTAATCAGTCTCCCATGCGAAACCTTGTCGAACGCCTTACTCAAGTCCATATAGATCACATTTACTGCTCTTCCCTAATCAATCTTCTTTGTTACCTTTTCAAAAAACTAAATCAAGTTTGTGAGACATGATTTCCCACGCACAAAGCCATGTTGACTCTCTCGAATCAGTCCTTGCCTTTCCAAATACATGTACATCCTGTCCCTCAGGATTCCCTCCAACAACTTGCCCACCACCATTAAGAGTCTGGACAAAAGATGTGAAGGGGTACGAGAAATAATTTTCCAAGGAAGATCCCAGGAATGAATTTCGTATCATTTGAGGAGCAGGTGAAGTCTCTAGTTCTGCGCTTGATGAAGTTTCAGAGTTGGCGGCAGAATCTCATTCAAACTTACAGATTAACGCGGGGTGGGGGGGGAGGGGGTTGGATGGAGTGGACGTGGGCAAGATGTTTCCACGTGCAGGAGAGACTCGGGGCCAATGGAACAGCTTCAGAGTGAAGGGACGACCCTTTAGAATAGGGACGTGGAGGATTTTATTCAGCCAGAGGGTGATTGAACTGTGGAACTCACTGCTTCATGGGTCTGTGGGTCCGAAGTGATTAAACGTGTCTAACTCAGAGGTAGCTAAGTTCTTGATAAGTAAGGAGATCAATGGTAATAGGGAGTAAGTGAGAGAATAGGGTTGAGAAACAATTCAGCCATAATCAAATAGTGGAATAGACACGATGGACCGAATGGCCTAATTCTGCACCTATACATGAAGGTCTTATAGACTGCGCTTTTTCGATAGGTTTCTAAGCGTGCACTTAGCATTTTTGGCTTGTCGTTTACCATACATTCCAGCGCCTTCCTGATGATTACTGTCACCTCTTGGTTTAAGATCAACTGCAGAAAGCTACATCACAGAGTAACGTGGGAATCCTTGTGTATAAATCTGAGAAAGGTAGCATACAGGGCCAGCAGGTCATAGAAAAGGCTAATGGAATGGTGGCATTGATTCCAAAGGGAATGGAGAATAACAATAGGGAAGGCTTGTAACAATTATGGAGGATTCCAGTTATTCCCACACCGAGAACATTGTAAACAGGTCTGGTCCCCTACCTGGAGGGAAAATGTCCTTGCATTGGAGGCAGCCAGGCTGTTCTTCAAAATGGAGGGACATTGATGAGAAGAAGTGGAGAAGGTTGAACTTGCAGTCGTTAAATTTTAGAACATGAGGCACAAGTATTGATAAACACAAGAACCAAATTCTTGTGTACTTGCAGATTCGGTACTGAGACATTGTTTTCCTGATCAGGGATCTGTAACCGGCAATAAAGGGGAATACAGACACCGGAGAAACTAACAGAGAAAAGCCGGGTTGGAGAGACAACAGGATGTAACACAGTTCGGGTGATTGGAGATCACTGTTAGTAGTTTGAGATTAGATAGGTTGTCGGCCTGAAAGATATCAAGAAGAGATACAGTGTTATCAGTCCTGAGAAAGTTATAGAGATCCGGAGGAATGAAAGGACTAAAGATTAAACATATACGGGTGGTTATTGGAGTTCAGGAGATACAGAGACTGGAACGTGTATCGGGACTAGAGATTACATAGATATTCGTGGTAGTTGGAGCTACAGAAGGTTTTAGAGAAAGGGAGGGTGTTTGACACTGGAGATTAGACAGATTGGGGTGGTATTTGGAGCTACCTGAATTTATAGAGAAAGGGAGGATTGGAGGCACTGGAGATTACATAGATGGCGTGGTAGTTGAAGCTGCAGGAGTTTATACAGACCGGAATGATTATTGGTGCTGGAGATTACAGTGACATGCACAACAGTTGGAGCTGCAGGAGCGAGTGAAATAGGAAGGGTTGAAGGGCTGAATCAGTTCACACACCAATGGAGAAGTGGAGGGATTGGAGAAGCCAGAGATACTGAGGGTTGTAGGGCTACAGGAGTTCAGAGAGCTAGTGAGAACTGTGAAGGCAGGTTGGAAGAATTCCCATCAGTTAACAAACATTTGGAGTGCTGTTCTGGAGGAGGTTACAGAAATCAACAGGATTGCAGGTACTGGAAGATTTTACAAAGACAGTGAGCTGTAGCATTGAGGAGGTTACAGCGACAGGATGCGTTGAGGAGTTGGAGGTTGCTGCAGGTGTTAAACATGCTGCAAGGGATCA
>NW_025180385.1:0-2367 GCF_004010195.1 Chiloscyllium plagiosum | reverse complement strand
TCATGAATCTGTGGACCCACATGCAAGGTCACCATGTTCCTTTGGGTTTCCCAGTGCCTCCTGTTCTTTGAGTCCTTCCATGACGTGTTACTTACAAAATGCATCTCCTGATGTTTTTTTTGTTATTTTCAGGTCCCACTATCTGCCCATTTGACGAATCTACATCCAGAATCTTGGAACTGAAGACTTTCTTCCTCGCTATTAAGCACTTTGCCAATCTTCATATCCTCCTCAAATTGTCTTCTCATTTCCCCCACATTATTTTTATATTTTTCATGTACATTGACAAACATTAAGGGACACAACATTGATCCTTGTCGTACACCACGAAATACCAGCTCCACGTTACTGAAACATCATCATCCTTTGTCTCCAACCGCCCAACGACGTTTGCATCCAACTTGCCACGTGACACTGAATTCCTTTTATTTTAACCCTGTTACCAGTCTCCGGTGTGGGATCTTTCAAAGGCTTTCTAAAATACCAATAGACTAAAACAGCTTCACTACAATCGTTTACACATCTGATCACTTGCTATAAAATATTTAATCTGACCTGTCAGGCATGACCCTTTCTGACAAAGCCATTCTGGCTCTCGCTGGTCAAACCTTGTCTGGAGAATTTGCAATTAATTCTCTCGTTAAGAGGTTCCTCCAAAAGTTTCCCTACCAGTGATGTTCGACTCATGGCTCTTTAGCTCGCTGAACTACCTGTACCAGTCCTATTGAAAACTGGAAATACATTAGTAGTCCTGCAGTCCTCCAACTACTCCCGGATAGTCAAAATTCAATTCGAAACGTTGGTCAGAATACGTGTAATTTTCCTCTTGTTTCACAAAGCAACGTGAGACACAACCCCATCTCGAGCTGGGGATTTACTCACTTATAGCCTGTCAAAACCTCCAATACCGGCTCAGTCGCGATGTGAAACGGCTCAAGAACATCGCAGTCCCTGGTCCCGCATTCAGTACCTATATATGACCACACAATGACTATTCTCCACGGAATATGTAACGTGATTCACTCACTTAGCTCGTTTACTGACACAACTGTGCTATCACACTGGAAGGAAATCATTCAGGTATTGAAAGTGGAAAACGCTGTTTCAGCATTTGCGCCTATAAATCTTTTAGCTTTGATAACCAAAGGCAAATTGTCGCAGTGAGAAAGAGTTTTAGACTTCTCCATCTGAAAAAAAAAACACAGTCACTTAATTCCACCTCCTGCGGAAACTCCAGTCTGTTCAGATTTGACGTGATTTTTTTCTCTCTCTCTCTGTTGTTCATCGCATCCAAGATAGAATTGTGGTAGAAATCCAATGCACGTGAATGCTGTATAATTAGCCTAAGAAGTTGATGCTTATGGCTCACATTGTAATAGGATCAATCCACAAAATAACTTTTCAACAGTAACAGAGTACTGTCTTTGGTGCAGTGGACCATTGTGCTTGGACAATCTCAGGCTTCCAAAAGGGCACTCTCACACTGTCTTTCTTCCTCGATCATTCACAGAATCAGATTTCAAACAGAGCAAAAGCAAAAGGTGATGGAACAACTTAGCAGGTGTGGCAGTATCTGGGAATACAAATAAGATTAAGCATTTCAGGTCCAGTGACAATGTGGTTGGGGTAAGAAGGAAACGATAGGTTTGTAGAACTCAAAGAGAAAGAAGAATAATTGGACACACTGACGGATAACGGTCTGGCGAGGAGAGTGAGTAGCTTTTAATGGAGACTGTTAGTGACTAAACATCGATAGTGGGTAATGGCTGCCTGTGCGATAACAAGGATTGCCGTGTGGGGTAGGAGGCAAGGAGATGGAGGAGATCAGACCCTAAAAATATTAAAATTGGTGGAGTCTAGAGGTCTGCAGGATCGCCAAATGGAAAATGAGATGTTGTTCTTCAAGCATGTACTGAGCTTCGCTGGAACACTGCAGTAAGCCTGAGACAGAGGTGTTGTCCAGGCAATGGGCTGGTCTGTTAATGGGGCGGGGAAGTGGTAGTTCATCGTCTTTTTTGATAACGAAACTTCGATGTTCTGCAAAGCAGTCACGCAGTCCCCAATTCATTTCCCAAGATGGTGGAGACCACATAGGGAGTAGTGAATGCAGTAGACGAGGCTGTGCGAAGTGCAGGCAAAATGTTGCTTCACCTGGAAGGTGTGTTTGGTCCCTTGGATACTGAGGGGGGAGGACGTAGAAGGACAAGGAAGCAGAACCAAGATGCAAAAAGGAAGGATTATTCAAGAGATATTATGAGAGATGTTGGTAATCCTAAGGGTATGAAAGCTATCACGAAGACAGTTTACCAAAATGACCGTAGAAATTGGTACAAAGTTGAAGAGTTAAAGGCCCAATTCATCACGAAT
>NW_025180384.1:2148-2366 GCF_004010195.1 Chiloscyllium plagiosum | reverse complement strand
ATCGAAGAGAAATAATGGACATTTAAAACTATGATCCATCCACTGACTTTAATTAGAGAACCATTCACACTCATCGAATACTCAGGAAGCTCATTCAGCCCCGAGAGGAGTGACAATAGCTCAATGATCCAATCCAGATTTGGCGGGAGATTGGGGAAACCTCCAGCCAGTATAACTGGGGAACCCTGATCTCTGGGGTTTGTTGAGTAAGTGGTCTG
>NW_025180384.1:0-1489 GCF_004010195.1 Chiloscyllium plagiosum | reverse complement strand
CTTTGGCAATAGGGTTTAAGAGAATGCAAAGGAATTTTACAAATACATTGAGAAGATAGAGGTAATGGGAGAGAGAATAGGGCCACTCTAAGATCAGTCTATGTGTAGAATTGCAGGAGGTGGGGAGATAATAAATGAATATTTTGCCTCAGTGTTCACTTTGGAAAAGGATATGAAAAACTAGAGATTTGGAAAAATAAATGGCGACATCTTGAATAATGTCCACATGACAGATGGAGACGGTGCTGGATGTTTTAAATCACGGAAACGATGATGAAAACACGGGACGTGATCAGGTTTACCCTAGAACTCTATGGGAAGCTGTGAAGTAATTTCTGGGCCACTTGCTGAGAGGTTTGTGTTGTCGATAGCCATAGATGAGGTGGTGGAAGACTGGAGGTTGGCTAACGTGGATGGGAAAGACTGGAAGGAAAACCAAGGGGAACTGTAGACCACTGAGTCTGATGTCAGTCGTGGAAAGGTTATTGGAGTGAATCCTGATGGACAGCACTTACATGCATTGGGAAACGCAAGGACTGGTTCGGGATAGGCAATATGGCGTTGTGCATGGGAATTCGTGTCGCACTGACTTGGTCTTTTGAAGAATTTTTGAAGAGGATTGATGAAAGCAGAGTGGTGGTCGTGAACTATATGGACTTCAATAAGGCACTTGACAAGGTTCCTCATGGTAGACTGTTTAACAAGGTTGGATAACGTGAAATAATGGGTGAACTGGTCACTTCGATGTAGAAGTGGCTGAAAGAGAAGAGACAGAGGGTGTTAGTGGATCGGTCTGGAGGTCTATAAACAGCATTGTCTCACAAGGATCGTTGCTGGGTCCAATGTGTTTTCTCAGTTATATAAATGACTTCGATGTGAACATAGGAGGCACAGTTACTAAGTCGCAGATTTCACCAAAATTGGAGGTGCAGTGGATAGCGATGAAGCTTACCTCAGAGTACAACAGGAGCTTGATCAGATGGGCCAATAAACTGAGGAGTGTCAGATGGAGTTTAATTTAGGAAAATGTAAGGTGCTGCACTTTGTGAAGGCAAATCAAAGCAGGACTTAGACACTGTAGGGTAAGGTCCTGGAAGGTGTTACTGAGCATAGAGACTTTGGAGTGCAGTTCCTTGATAGTGGCGTTGCAGGTCCTCAGGATAGTGAAGAAGCCATTTGGAATGCCTTCCTTTGTTGGCCAGAACATTGAGTAAGGGAGGTGGGCGTTGTGCTGCGGCTGTGTCGGACATAGGTTAGACTATGTTTGGAATACTGTGTTCATTTCTGGTCTTCCTGCTGTAGGAAGGATGTCATGCAACTTGAAAGCATTCAGAAAAGATTTCCAAGGACGTTTCCAAGGTTGGAGTGTTTGAGCTATTGGGAGAGGCAGAATTGTCTAGGGCTTTTTTTCCCTGGAGTATCGGACGCTGAGGGATGACCTTACAGAAGATAATAAAATTATGAGGGGAATGCTTCGGGTGAAGAGCTA
>NW_025180383.1:0-2366 GCF_004010195.1 Chiloscyllium plagiosum | reverse complement strand
GTGAATAATCCTCTGGCCCGTGAATGGTCAATAAAATGTGTGAATAACCCTTGGCCTGAGGATGGTCAATACTGTGTGTGAGCAATCCTGTGGCCTGAGAATGGTCAAAACTATGTGCGATTAATCCTGTTGACAAGGGTTATTCAATGCTCTGTGTGAATAATCCTGTGGTCTGTTAACAGTCTATGCTGTGTGTGAATAATGCTGTGGACTGTGAATGGTGAATACTGTGTGCGAATAATTCTGCGGCACGAGGCTGGTCAATATTATTTGTGAACAATCCTGTGGCCTGAGGATGGCCAACAATCTGTGGGAATTATCCCGTGGACTGAGGACGGTCAGTTCTGTATGGGTGTGTGAATAATCCTGTGCACGATGAATGCTGAATACTGTGTGTGAATAACCCTTGGATGGTCATTACTGTGTGTGAACAATCCTGTGACCTGAGGGTAGTGAGTACTGTCTGTGAATAATCCTGCAGTCTGAGGATGATCAATACACTGTGTGAACAATCCTGTGGCCTGAGAATGGTCAAAACTGTGTATGAGACCTGTAAATGGTCAAGACAGTGTGTTCATTAATCCTGTGGCCTAATGGTGGTCAATACTGTGTTTGAATATTCCTGTGACCTGAGAATGTTTAATTATTTTCTAGTATCCCTGTGTACTGAGGATGGTCAATAATGTGTGTAAATAATCCTGGGAACTATGAATGCTCAATGCTGTGTGTGAATAATCTTGTGGCCTGATGATAGTCAATACTTTATGTGAATAATTATGTTGCATGAGGATGTTCAGTACAGTGTGTGAGTAATCCTGTGGCCTGATGATGGTCAATACCTTGTGAAAATAATCCTGTGCCTTGAGGATCGTCAATACTGTGTGTGAAAAATCCTGTGGTTTGAGTTAAGTCAATACTGTATACGAATAATCCTGTGTCCTGATAATGGTCAATATCGTGTGTGAATAATCCTGGTACCTGAGGATGGTCAATAATGTGTGTCACTAATCCTGTGGCCTGTGAATCGTCAATACTGTGTGTGACTAATCCTCCGGCCTGTGAAATGTCAATATGGTGTGTGAATAATCCTGTGGCATGAGGATGGTCATAACAGTGTATTCATTACTCCTGGGTCTGTAGGCTGGTCAATACTGTGTGAATTACCCTTGGCCTGAGGATGGTCAATACTTTGTGTGAATAATCCTGTGACCTGTAAACTGACAAGGCAGTAGGTTCAAAAATCCTGTGGAAGTAGGCTGGTCAATACAGTGTGTGAATAATCCTGAGGCTTGAGGATGGAGAATACTTGTGTGAATAATCCTGTGGATTGTGGATTGTCAATACTGTGTTTAAATAATCCTGGGAACTATGACTGCTCAATACTGTTTATGAATACTCCTGTGGCCTGAGGTTTATGAATATTCCTGTGGCCTGAGGTGGGTCAATACTTTGAGTGAATAATCTTGTGGCTGGAGGCAGGTCAATAATGTGTGAAAATCATCCTGTGGCCTGCGGAATGTCAATACTGTGTGTGAATAATCCTGTGGCAGTAGGGTGGTCTATACTATATGTGAATAATTCTTTGCGTGGGGATGGTCAATATTGCGTGTGAATAATCCTGGTCCCTGAGGATGTTCAGTAATGTGTGCCACTAATCCAGTGGCTTGAGGATGTTCAATGCAGTGAATAATCCTTTGGACAGTGAATGGTCAGTTCCATGTGTGATTACTCCAGTGGCCTGAGGATGGTCAATACAGTGTGAAAATAATCCTTTGGACAGTGAATGGTCAGTTACATGTGTGATTAATCCTGTTGCCTGATGTTGTTCAATACTGTGTGTGTGAATAATGCTGTGGCCTGAGGATGGTCAATACTGCGTGTGAATAATCCTGTGGCCTGAGTTGATGAATACTCTGTGAACTACTCCTGTTGCCTGAGGATGGTCAATACTGTGTGAGAATAATCCTTTGGACAGTGAGTGGTCAATACCATACGTGATTAATCCTGTAGCCAGATGATTGTCAATACCATGTGAAAATAATCTTGTGCTTGAGGATGGTCAATACCGTGTGTGAATAATTGTGTTGCGTCAGGATGGTCAGTACTGTGTGAAAATAATCCTGTTGCCTGAGGATGGTCAATAATGTGTGTCACTAAACCTGTTGAATACTGAGTGCGAATAATGCTGCGGTCTGAGGATGGAGAATACTTGTGTGAATAATTCTGTGGACTGTGGATTGTCAATACCGTGTTTAAATAATCCTGTTGCCTGAGGATGGTCAATACTGCATGTGAATAATCCTGTTGCCTGAGTTGATGAATACTCTGTGAACTATTCCTGTGGCCTGAGGTTGGTCAATACTGTG